>NC_058081.1:719905882-720205882 GCF_014858855.1 Bufo gargarizans | reverse complement strand
GCATGTTATAGCAGAGAATGAGGCTTCACGTCAGCCACCACTGCAACAGTCCATTGGCATATATTTAGGCCCAGCACACAGGCAGAGGAGAGAGGTCCCGTAACAGACAATCTGGCTTCATGTCAGCAGAGAATCAGTCTTCATGTCATAGCAGAGAATCAGGCTTCACGTCAGCCACCACTGCAACAGTCCATTGGCATATATTTAGGCCCAGCACACACACAGGCAGAGGAGAGAGGTCCCGTAACAGACAATCTGGCTTCATGTCAGCAGAGAATCAGTCTGCATGTCATAGCAGAGAATCAGGCTTCACGTCAGCCACCACTGCAACAGTCCATTGGCATATATTTAGGCCCAGCACACAGGCAGAGGAGAGAGGTCCCGTAACAGACAATCTGGCTTCATGGCAGCAGAGAATTAGTCTGCATGTCATAGCAGAGAATGAGGCTTCACGTCACCCACCACTGCAACAGTCCATTGGCATATATTTAGGCCCAGCACACAGGCAGAGGAGGGAGGTCCCGTAACAGAGAATCTGTCTTCATGTCAGCAGAGAATTAGTCTGCATGTCATAGCAGAGAATGAGGCTTCACGTCAGCCACCACTGCAACAGTCCATTGGCATATATTTAGGCCCAGCACACACACAGGCAGAGGAGAGAGGTCCCGTAACAGACAATCTGGCTTCATGTCAGCAGAGAATCAGTCTGCATGTCATAGCAGAGAATGAGGCTTCACGTCAGCCACCACTGCAACAGTCCATTGGCACATATTTAGGCCCAGCACCCAGGCAGAGGAGAGAGGTCCCGTAACAGACAATCTGGCTTCATGTCAGCAGAGAATTAGTTTGCATGTCATAGCAGAGAATGAGGCTTCACGTCAGCCACCACTGCAACAGTCCATTGGCATATATTTAGGCCCCGGCACCCAGACAGAGGAGAGGTTCATTCAACTTTGGGTAGCCTCGCAATATAATGGTAAAATGAAAATAAAAATAGGATTGAATGAGGAAGTGCCCTGGAGTCCAATAATATATGGTTAAGGGGAGGTAGTTAATGTCTAATCTGGACAAGGGACGGACAGATCCTGTGGGATCCATGCCTGGTTCATTTTTATGAACGTCAGCTTGTCCACATTGGCTGTAGACAGGCGGCTGCGTTTGTCTGTAATGACGCCCCCTGCCGTGCTGAATACACGTTCAGACAAAACGCTGGCCGCCGGGCAGGCCAGCACCTCCAAGGCATAAAAGGCTAGCTCTGGCCACGTGGACAATTTAGAGACCCAGAAGTTGAATGAGGCCGAACCATCAGTCAGTACGTGGAGGGGTGTGCACATGTACTGTTCCACCATGTTAGTGAAATGTTGCCTCCTGCTAACACGTTGCGTATCAGGTGGTGGTGCAGTTAGCTGTGGCGTGTTGACAAAAGTTTTCCACATCTCTGCCATGCTAACCCTGCCCTCAAAGGAGCTGGCATTGACACAGCTGCCTTGGCGACCTCTTGCTCCTCCTCTGCCTTGGCCTTGGGCTTCCACTTGTTCCCCTGTGACATTTGGGAATGCTCTCAGTAGCGCGTCTACCAACGTGCGCTTGTACTCGCGCATCTTCCTATCACGCTCCAGTGCAGGAAGTAAGGTGGGCACATTGTCTTTGTAGCGTGGATCCAGCAGGGTGGCAACCCAGTAGTCCGCACAGGTTAAAATGTGGGCAACTCTGCTGTCGTTGCGCAGGCACTGCAGCATGTAGTCGCTCATGTGTGCCAGGCTGCCCAGGGGTAAGGACAAGCTGTCCTCTGTGGGAGGCGTATCGTCATCGTCCTGCCTTTCCCCCCAGCCACGCACCAGTGATGGACCCGAGCTGCGTTGGGTGCCACCCCGCTGTGACCATGCTTCATCCTCATCCTCCTCCACCTCCTCCTCATCCTCGTCCTCCTCATCCTCCAGTAGTGGGCCCTGTCTGGCCACATTTGTACCTGGCCTCTGCTGTTGCCAAAAACCTCCCTCTGAGTCACTTCGAAGAGACTGGCCTGAAAGTGCTAAAAATGACCCCTCTTCCTCCTCCTCCTCCTCCTCCTCCTCCTGGGCCACCTCCTCTTGCATCATCGCCCTAAGTGTTTTCTCAAGGAGACATAGAAGTGGTATTGTAACGCTGATAACGGCGTCATCGCCACTGGCCATGTTGGTGGAGTACTCGAAACAGCGCAACAGGGCACACAGGTCTCGCATGGAGGCCCAGTCATTGGTGGTGAAGTGGTGCTGTTCTGTAGTGCGACTGACCCGTGCGTGCTGCAGCTGAAACTCCACTATGGCCTGCTGCTGCTCGCACAGTCTGTCCAGCATGTGCAAGGTGGAGTTCCACCTGGTGGGCACGTCGCATATGAGGCGGTGAGCGGGAAGGCCGAAGTTACGCTGTAGCGCAGACAGGCGAGCAGCAGCAGGATGTGAACGCCGGAAGCGCGAACAGACGGCCCGCACTTTATGCAGCAGCTCTGACATGTCGGGGTAGTTGTGAATGAACTTCTGCACCACCAAATTCAGCACATGCGCCAAGCAAGGGATGTGCGTCAAATTGGCTAGTCCCAGAGCTGCAACGAGATTTCGCCCATTATCACACACCACCAGGCCGGGCTTGAGGCTCACCGGCAGCAACCACTCGTCGGTCTGTTGTTCTATACCCCGCCACAACTCCTGTGCGGTGTGGGGCCTGTCCCCCAAACATATGAGTTTCAGAATGGCCTGCTGACGTTTACCCCGGGCTGTGCTGAAGTTGGTGGTGAAGGTGTGTGGCTGACTGGATGAGCAGGTGGAAGAAGAGGAGGAGGAAGCCGAGAAGGAGGAGGTGGCAACAGGAGGCAAAGAATGTTGCCCTGCGATCCTTGGCGGCGGAAGGACGTGCGCCAAACAGCTCTCCGCCTGGGGCCCAGCTGCCACTACATTTACCCAGTGTGCAGTTAGGGAGATATAGCGTCCCTGGCCGTGCTTACTGGTCCACGTATCTGTGGTTAGGTGGACCTTGCTACAGATGGCGTTGCGCAGTGCACACTTGATTTTATCGGATACTTGGTTACCTCCTGTTCGGTCTGCACACTGCAGAAAGACGCAGCAGTTGGCACCTGTGTTTCGTCATCATCAGAGACATGCTGAGGTGGTATTCCCATGTCCTCATCATCAGGAAACATAAGTGGTTGTGCGTCAGTGCATTCTATGTCTTTTCACCGCTGGGGAAGGGCTGGGTGGATGCCCTTGGGAAACCCTGCCAGCGGAGTCTTCAAACAGCATAAGAGACTGCTGCATAACTTGAGGCTGAGACAGTTTCCCTGGTATGCATGGGGGTGATGTGACAGACTGATGGGGTTGGTTTTCAGGCGCCATCTGTGCGCTTTCTGCAGAAGACTGGGTGGGAGATAATGTGAACGTGCTGGATCCACTGTCGGCCACCCAATTGACTAATGCCTGTACCTGCTCAGGCCTTACCATCCTTAGAACGGCATTGGGCCCCACCATATATCGCTGTAAATTCTGGCGGCTACTGGGACCTGAGGTAGTTGGTACACTAGGACGTGTGGCTGTGGCAGAACGGCCACGTCCTCTCCCAGCACCAGAGGGTCCACTAACACCACCACGACCATGTCCACGTCCCTTACTAGATGTTTTCCTCATTGTTATCGTTCACCACAACAACAAAAATATTATTTGGCCCAATGTATTGTATTCAAATTCAGCTGGATATAAATTTGAGGCCTAGTATTTAGGCGCTGGGTGACCGGTATGGATTTAGTGACAGAATTAGACTTGGAAATGCACAGTAGCGGGTGTGTGTGAAGTTATTCTGAATGACCCTATGTGCACCTTGAATATTATATACCCTTTTAGGGATAGATTTCAAATAGTTCTGATATAGCAGGAACCACTAAATTATGAAATTGCTAAATTGGGAATTGTATTTCAACCCAGAACAAAAAATGTGCTTTGACGGACACTAAATAACTTTCCCAGCCACAACAGGACAGCGGTAACGAGAGATTTAGCGGGATATAAATTTGAGGCCTAGTATTTAGGCGCTGGGTGACAGGTATGGATTTAGTGACAGAATTAGACTGGGATATGCACAGTAGCGTGTGTGTGAAGTTATTCTGAATGACCCTATGTGCACCTTGAATATTATATACCCTTTTAGGGATAGATTTCAAATAGCTCTGATATAGCAGAAACCACTAAATTATGAAATTGCTAAATTGGGAATTGTATTTCAACCCAGAACAAAAAATGTGCTTTGACGGACACTAAATAACTTGCCCAGCCACAACAGGACAGCGGTAACGAGAGATTTAGCGGGATATAAATTTGAGGCCTAGTATTTAGGCGCTGGGTGACCGGTATGGATTTAGTGACAGAATTAGACTGGGATATGGCCAAAAAATAACCACACTATTGCTGGTTAAATGCACTTGGTGACGGGCGCAGCTTGCCCCTGATTTAGTATATGGCCAAAAAATGAACAGACTATTGCTGGTTAAATGCACTTGGTGTGATAGCTTGACCAACCACACTACTGAGGGTTAAATGCACTTGGTGACGGGCGCAGCTTGCCCCTGATGTAGTATATGGCCAAAAAATAAACAGACTATTGCTGGTTAAATGCACTTGGTGTGACAGCTTCACCCTGATGTAGGCTTTAGCCAAAAAACAAACGCACCATTGAGGGTTAAATGCACTTGGTGACGGGCGCAGCTTGCCCCTGATGTAGTATATGGCCAAAAAATAAACAGACTATTGCTGGTTAAATGCACTTGGTGTGACAGCTTCACCCTGATGTAGGCTTTAGCCAAAAAACAACCACACCATTGAGGGTTAAATGCACTTGGTCGCAGCTTGTGCTGGCGCACCACAAGACACAAAATGGCCGCCGATCACCCCAGAAAAATGTGACTGACAAACGGTCTGGGCAGCCTAAAAACAGTGAGCAATTGAGGATCAGCAGCTCAATGATCCACAGCTGCAGATCGATCAGTTAATCAAGTCCTTTGGAGGAGTTAATCTGCCTAATCTCGCCCTACTGTCGCAGCTGCAACCTCTCCCTACACTAATCAGAGCAGAGTGACGGGCGGCGCTATGTGACTCCAGCTTAAATAGAGGCTGGGTCACATGGTGCTCTGGCCAATCACAGCCATGCCAATAGTAGGCATGGCTGTGATGGCCTCTTGGGGCAAGTAGTATGACGCTTGTTGATTGGCTGCTTTGCAGCCTTTCAAAAAGCGCCAAGAAAGCGTCACAAAAGCGCCAAGAAAGCGACGAACACCGAACCCGGACTTTTACGAAAATGTCCGGGTTCGGGTCCGTGTCACGGACACCCCAAAATTCGGTACGAACCCGAACTATACAGTTCGAGTTCGCTCATCCCTAGTGTGCAGCCATTATTTTTTATTTATAATGTTTTCCTTATGGATGTGCACCCATGACTATGATTATGAATAAGAATATGCCAGTCTAACTTTTCTTGTAATATTTATCTGAGGGTGGCGCCTCTTTTAGACTGAGCACATGCCCATCTGCCTGGGGCTTCTGAGCAAAGTGCAAATGTAGCTGGTTCCTTCACTGCCCTGATAATGTGGACTTGAATAAGTCTAAGAGAGGTGGTATATTAGTGATAGGGACCCGTCCGCGGAAGCCACCTTGACGCCTGGTGGATAGGCCCGACACAAGTTTGATCAAAATGTGCGCTAAGAGCTTCCATTGATCCAAATAGTAGGTATAGTACCACTGGAATTTAGAATGATCCCCATTTCTCAGCTTTACTGCTTATATGTGTGTGCAGCCATTATTTATTTTTATTTTTGATTTTATTATGGGTCAAAGTTCGTCGCAATGCAAAAGAATATGGCGCGTGTGAATATCGCCATATGTTTGCATGTTCGGCGAATCGCAAATGCGCAAAGTGCAAGGCCATCTCTAATAGCAAGTGCTCTAAAAACAAATGTGGATAGGGAAATAACTTAAAATAACATAAAATACATAAAAATAAAAAAATAATAATCTTGATCTAGGAGGAGGAGGTCCATATAGAGTAGGAGGTTGAGGAGGTGGTGGACGTGGCGGTGTAGGTGGAAGCAGCGGTGGAGGAGGAGGAGGTAGCCAACACTGTTTTTTGGTTTTGTTTTTTATTTTATTTATTTATTTTTTGTTGTTTAAATTTGGGTACACCCCAAAACAGTGGGAAATATAAAAAATAAAACAAAGAGAAAGAGCGCTAACAATGGATGGTTGAGGCCGGTATACATGTCTATTCTGCACAAGGTACCGACAAGTCCTGTGGGATCCCTGCCTGGTTCATTTTAATTAGAGGTGGGACAAATCCAATTTTTTTTTATCCAAATCCAAAAAGGTTCTCAAATCTATCGAATCTTTCGAATCTCGAATCCTACGAATCCTGTACATAAGAATTGTGTGAATGGTGTAAGAAACAAAGTTATTCAAACACTTAAGGGGGGATCTGTGGATGGCACTGTTATGGGGGGATCTGTGGATGGCACTGTTAAGGGGGGGATCTGTGGATGGCACTGTTATGGAGGGATCTGTGGATGGCACTGTTATGGGGGGATCTGTGGATGGCACTGTTATGGGGGGGATTTGTTGATGGCACTGTTATGGGGGGGAACTGTGAATGGCACTGTTATGGGGGATCTCTGGATGGTACTGTTATGGGAGATCTCTGGATGGCACTGTTATGAGGTATCTCTGGATGGCACTGTGATGGGGGGGATCTCTGGATGGCACTGTTATGGGGGGATCTGTGGATGGCACTGTTATGGGGGGATCTCTGGATGGTACTGTTATGGGAGATCTCTGGATGGCACTGTTATGAGGTATCTCTGGATGGCACTGTGATGGGGGGGATCTCTGGATGGCACTGTTATGGGGGGATCTGTGGATGGCACTGTTATAGGGGGGATCTGTGGATGGCACTGTTATGGGGGGATTTGTTGATATCGCCCCCTGCCGTGCTAAACAAACGTTCAGACAATATACTGGCTGCAGGGCAGGCAAGCACCTCCAAGGCGTAAAAGGCAAGGTCAGGCCATGTGCCCAATTTGGAGACCCAGAAGTTGAAGGTGGCAGACCCGTCATTCAGTACGTGTAGGCGTGTGCACACAAACTGCTCCACCATGTTGCTGAAATGCTGCCTCCTGCTAAGACGTTCCATATCAGCTGGTGGTGCTGGTTGTTGTGGCGTCCTGATAAAGCTCTTCCACATTTCGGCCATGCTAACCCTGCCTTCTGAGGTGCTGGCGGTGCTCCAGCTGCGTTGGCGACCTCTTCCTCTGCCTTCGCCTTGTGCTTCCACTGAGCCCCCGCTGTCATGTGGGAATGCCATCAGCAGCGGGTCTACCAGCATGCGCTTGTACTCGCACATCTTCCGATCAGACGTTTTTACAAAATGTAGTTCCTTGTCAGCAATGTAGAGCAGGGGTTTTTCACCGGCAAAAATGGGTTAATGTCACCCAGGAACGTAACAGACGATTTTTTTTAATTTAGGTCCCTGTCACCTATGTAGAGCAAGGGTTTGTATATGGCAAAAATGGTAAAATGTCACCCAAGAATGTAACAGACGATTTTTAGAAATGTAGGTCCCTGTCACCTATGCAGTGCAGGGGTGCTTCACAGCAAAAAATGTGTATATGTCACCGAACAATCTAACCGCCGAATTTAATACATTTATTGCCTTGTCAGGTATGCGGTGCAGGGGTGCTTCACAGCAAAAAATGTGTATATGTCAACCCCAGAACTCACAGATGGATTAACTATGTTATTGTTCCTGGCACATGTGCAGGTGTACTTCACAAAAAAAAATTGGTTTTTTGCCCACCAAACTAACAGACGCATTACATATTAAATTATTAATATTTATAATAATTGCTGTAGGAAGTTCCCCTAAAGAATGCACATGTGTTAGAGGTGTAAAAATGGTGTATTGCACATGTGCCCTGGCTGGACAATTGTGTACCTGGCCTATGTTGGTGCAGGAACCCACCATCCAAGGCACTTGTGAATGACTGGCCTGATAACCGTGGAAATGTCACCCAACAATCTAACCGGCGAATTTAGGAAATTTATTTCCCTGTCACATATGCAGCGCAGGCCGCAGTGGTACTTTACAGCCAAAACTGTGAATATGTCACCCCACAATGGAACAGCAGTATTTACTGGTTTTATTTGACTGCCAGAAATGCAGCAGAGGCTGCAAAGGTACTTTCTAGCCAGAATTTTTATTTTATTTTTTTCACCCACAATTAAACAGATGGATTTAACTGATTTTCTTTCACTTTCACAAATGCAGTGCAGGCCTCAGTGGTACTTTACACCAAAAAATTTGATTTTGGTGGATGCATGGGGACTCTTAAACCCACTATGTAAAGATTATACTTTCTACTCCAACCTACATTAATCCTACCATAGACTTGATTATTTTTTTATATCTAAAAAGCACCTCCAATATTGCACCAAAGCTGAAATAGGTTCCATACACCTTTCAGACCACTCCCCAATTCACATATCTCTTACCACAAACAAGTTCCCAAGGCATTCAAATGGAGACTAAATGAACAATTAATCACAATACCGGAACTTAAAACTCAGGTACAAAATCTTCTGGACGAGTATTTCCATCTGAATGCCATCCCTGAAAAATCCCCACATATGGTGTGGGATGCTCACAAAGCATTTATAAGAGGCCAATTTATTAAATTGGGAACATATCTAAAGAAGAAAAGAACGTCACGGATGGACTTGCTCCTCTCAGAAATCCAAAGATTGAAGGCCTTTACAATAAAACCCTGTTGGAAGCATGTCTTTCCCAACTTAATGATCGTAGATCAAAACTAAAAAATCTTCTTAACACCAAATCAGCTAAATACTATCTACACTCCCAATTTAAGTATTTTGCCCATGGTAATAAAGCCTCCAAATTGATGATGAGCCTTATAAAAAAGAGGAAAGCTCAAAAATATATAAGTAAAATCAATAAACAAGAAGGAGGTTTAGCCATAACATCTAAGGAAATAGCTCTCCAACTTCAAAAATATTACCAAACACTTTACAATATCCCACAACATATACTAGGAAACACCAACTTAACCTTCTCTGAATCTATTGATTCTTTCCTTAGCTCTATATCTCTCCCAAAGTTGGATGACGCCCAAAAACTGGCCCTAAGCGCCCCCTTAAGTTCTGAATAACTTGAAAAAAACATAAAAAGTCTACCAAATGGTAAAGCCCCAGGCCCTGATGGCCTCCCAACTCCTTATTATCGCACCTTTAGTGAATCCCTAATCCCTCACTTGCTGCCTATATGTAATCATTCCCTCCAAGGTTCCCCTTTGTCAACAGATATGACCAGGGCATATATCACCATTCTTCCCAAAGAGGGCAAAGACCCAGCCGATTGTTCGAGCTACCGCCCCATCTCCCTGTTAAATCTGGATTTAAACTACTGGCAAAAATGCTCGCCAACCGCCTTTCACCTCACTTCCCCGCTCTGATACACAGAGATCAGACAGGCTTCGTTAAAGGATGGGAGGGAAAAGACAATTTCGCTAGAATCCTTAACACTCTCTACCACGCTAAGAAAACTCCATCCCCCTTGCACTGCTGAGTACTGATGCAGAAAAGGCATTCGATAGGGTCAATTGGGAATTTATGCGCCATGCCTTGATCAAATTTGATCTCCCTATACCTTTCATAAATGCCACATTTTCCATGTACTCGAATGCCTCTGTATCAGTACTAGTAAAACAACATTATATCCCCTACTTTTGGGATCCGTAATGGTATAAGGCAGGGTTGCCCTCTTGTTTGTAAAGACTATGGAACCACTCCTCCAGGCCATCAGGCAAGAACCTAAAATAGAAGAGATCAAAATGGGCAAACAAGAACATAAGGCAGCTGCCTTTGCCGATGATTTACTGATATTAACATCAAACCCCCAATCCTCAATGGCCTTTATTTACAACTTATTAGAAAGGTTTAGTCCATTATCCAATTTCAAAATAAACATGAGTAAATCCCAGGTTATGAGTGTCGGCATATGCCCGTCCACGACAAAATCTCTAAAAGCCAACTCACCCTTTAACTGGAATGTCCCATACATTACATACTTGTAATGTAATGTATGGGACATCCCAAACCCAAATAATCTCTTTAAACTTAACTATACCCTGTTACTCCAAGCTATAACGGACCAATTGTCCCAAATCGACCTTCAGACTTTGTCTTGGTTTGGTCGGAAAAACGTAGTCACCTCCCTAGTTATTCCTAAACTCAACTATTTACAACAAGTACTGCCTATTCCAATACCTAAAAATTTCTTCAATACCTTAACAAAACAGGTCCGCAGATTTATATGGAAGCAGAAAAGCTCAAGATCGGCTATAACAACCCTCCAGAGACCTATAGACATGGGGGGGGGGATAGGTCTGCCCAACCCCCTGCTCTATAAAAGGGCCATTCACTTAACCAGAGCCCTAGACTGGTTTCGCAAACCGGCACATAAATCTTAGGTCGAAATGGAATCTTTGACCTTCCATTTCTCATTTAGGACACTTCTGATTGGAGATACAGGTCACACCACTCTCCTCTTCAAATACAACCCTGTAATAAAATCTACGCTTAAAGTATGGAACTGGTTTCAAAATTCTAATTGGGGCTTCCCACTCCCATCTTCTTTGATTCAAGTGAGATATTTAATAGATCTAGCCCCAGTGGAGGTAAAACAAAGTCTCCCACTAACGCTTAAAATGTCCCAAATCCCATTTTGACATTCTTTGATGAAGAGGGAAGACTGGTAAATAGAAAGGATATTGCCACTTTGCTTTCCCCTTCTGATGATTTACCCTCCCTAACTTCCTTCCTTTATTCCTATATAGCCAAGCATATCCCTCTCCAGGCTCTTACCAGGCCCATCACGTGTTTGAGGGATGAATTTGCAGCCAGTCTCCTCAACAAAAAAAAAATACAATCTCACAAATATACAAACAACTCAATAACCATGTCCTGATGCCAAAACCTGCTTTTATAGGTTTATGGGAGAGGGATTTGAAAACCTCCTTCTCGACACAAGACCTAACCAAGCTTTTCATTTCCCAACATACATCATCACGGTGTGTACTCATACAGAAAAAGGAATACAAAATACTTATAAGGTGGTACAAAACACCAGATATCACATCCAGATATGATAGCTCAAATCTGCATGGGTTTTGGAGGTGTGGTGAAGAAAGGGGAACCTTTCTCCATATTTGGTGGTCATGCCCTTCAATCTTATTTTGGTGGGAAGAACTATTTAAAAAGTGCAATAAAATATGTAAAACCTCTATCCCTCCTTCTCCACTTCTAACCCTATTGAGCCTGCCACCTTCAGATTTAGCTTCTAATATCCCTCCCCTATTCCACATCTTTCTTATGGCTGCCCGCCTTCTCATTCCACGCAAGATCTTTGGACGGGGAAATTCGATGTTATATATAGATTTGAGGAGATCACTGCAGCTGTTGCTGATGAGGACCCGCTGGTAGCTCTCAAACCAACAGTGGCGGCTTTCACATGGGGGAGTAGGAACCTGAGTGCTGATCTATAGAATTTCCCTGGTACTGTCCTGACCCAATCACTTATAACCGTAGTCCGGTCAGACTTTACACAGGGAGGCATAAACAAAATAAACCTACATAACATTCCTAAGCTAAAGAGAAAGTCCACTATAGTCATCCTATGCTAATAAACATTTACACAAAAGTTCCCTCCTCTTTGTAATATGTCCCCTGTGTTCTTTGAATCTCTTGCTGAATCTTCAGTTTCCTCAGCTTGCCCTCGTCCATTGTGGTGCTCCTTGGGTGTCATTGACTCCTAGAGATGTCGCGAACATAAAATTTTCCGTTCGCGGGCGGCGAACGCGAATTTCTGCAAATCTTCGCGAACCGGGCGAACCGCTATTGACTTCTATAGGCAGGCGAATTTAAAAACCCACAGGGACTCTTTCTGGCCACAATAGTGATGGAAAAGTTGTTTCAAGGGGACTAACACCTGGACTGTGGCATGTCGGAGGGGTATCCATGGCAAAACTCCCATGGAAAATTACATAGTTGACGCAGAGTTGGATTTAAATCCATAAAGGGCATAAATCACCTAACAATCCAATTTTTTTTTGGAACGTGGTTTAAAACATCCAGTGTGTGTATACGATCAGGTAGTGTAAGGGTTACGCCCACTTCACAGACATTGACAGACCAAACTTCCCTTTTAATGCACCGCAAACAGCCGCAAACAGTCCATTTGCCCAACCGCAAACTTCCCATTTGCACAAGGTTGGATACCAAGCTAGCCATGTCCCGTTGATGTCATTGAAGATTTCTTCCTCCACCCAGCCACGTACAACACCAAGGGTCCCCGAAAGGTGAATTGAATTGATTTTTCGAACGGGGATTTGTTTAAAAAGACGCTGGCTCCCTCCCCTTTGTTTGAATCCACGGTCACTGCATCTGTGTCGTGCAATTTACTGTCCCACCTAATATGAGTGCTATTTTTTATAGTTCTCTCTTCTCATCAGTTATATCCCTGTTACGTCCCCAATCTGGGGTCCATTTATTAAATAGTTTTTTCGAACGGGGAGATGGTTAAAAAATTGCTGGCTCCCTCCCCTTTGTTTGAATCCACGCCACGGTGACTGCGTCTGCGCCGTGCAATTTACTGTCCCACCCGATATGAGTGGTATTTTCTATAGTTCTCTCTTCTCATCAGTTTAATCCCTGTTACGTCCCCAATCTGCGGTCCATTTATTAAATAGATTTTTCGAACGGGGAGATGGCTAAAAAAACGCTGTCTCCCTCCCCTTTGTTTGAATCCACGGTCACTGCGTCTCTGCCGTGCAATTTACTGTCACACCCGATATGAGTGGTATTTTCTGTAGTATTATACTTATCAGTTTAATCCCTGTTACGTCCCATATCAGGGTGGGATTGCCTTTTGTGAAAAAAAATTTAGGCCGGGTATCTTCGACTGCCTTCACAGTGACAGACCAAACTCTGATACACCAAACTGAATTGATTTTAGGAACCGTGAGATGGAAAAAGCAGCTTGGTCGGTCCTCTTACTCCCAAGTTGGGGCACTGCGCGTGCACGGAGCAATGTGCTGTGACACCCTATATGAGTGGTGTCTTAACTAGTACTATTCCTATCAGTTTAATCCCTGTTACGTCCGCTATCCGGGGACGTGTGTCAAATTGATTAACCATTGTCGAATTAACGAACCATTACGACATCCTGGAATAATTTAGTTCTGAGCTTTGTACTTGCTTTGTATTGGAATTGATGGGGATTTTTTAAATTGTCTGCATTATTTCTAAAAAAATATTAAGAGACTTTATTATGATTTTTTTATTTTATGTATTAAAAACCCACCCATACAACTTAAAAAAATAAATAAAGATAATTTAAGTTTTTAATATGAAAAATGATCCAGCCGATCGCTTTTGGTCTGATCATAATGAAGCAACGGCCTTATCATCTGGGGTGTGGCAACATTGCCAACACACTCGTAGAGGTGATGATCGCTTCATTGTGATACGCAAGCCCCTTCACCACAACAAGGTAACGATCATGGGGGAATTGACACTTGTATGTGCCTTTTTTTTTTTTTGTTTTTGCAGCCACAGTGCAGCACCAGAGGCCAGAAAAATTAGGCATGTACACATGCCTGAAAAACAATGTTATTGTTGCAGCCGCTGTTGTAGCAGCGGCCGGAAAAATTGATGTTTTCAAGGCAGAAAGGTGACTAAAACATTGCGGCTTGAACCCTAGTTGATGGCGGAGAATTCATGAAAGTCACCCGGTATGCAGACATTAAATACAGCAGCGTTGGGACCATTTTGAGGCCAAGGCATGTCATCAGGCCTTTTGTTAGTTAAACGTATCCCCTACTGTCAGTCCCTTCGGGATCCATGCCTCATTCATCTTAATGAAGGTGAGGTAATCAACACTTTTTTGACCGAGGCGACTTCTTTTGTCAGTGATAATGCCTCCTGCTGCACTGAAGGTCCTTTCTGACAGGACACTTGAAGCGGGGCAGGCCAGAAGTTCTATCGCAAACTGGGATAGTTCAGGCGACAGGTCAAGCCTGCACACCCAGTAGTCAAGGGGTTCATCGCTCCTCAGAGTGTTGATATCGGCAGTTAAGGCGAGGTAGTCTGCTACCTGTCGGTCGAGTCGTTCTCTAAGGCTGGAACCCGAAGGGCTGTGGCGATGTGTAGGACTGAAAAAGCTCTGCATGTCCTCCATCAACAACACATCTGTAAAGCGTCCTGTCCTTGCCGCCGTGGTCGTGAGAGGAGGAGGATTACTTTCCCCTCTTCCCCTGTTAGATTCCTGTTGTGCTGTGACATCCCCCTTATAAGCTGTGTAAAGCATATTTTTTAGTTTGGTTTTGAACTGCTGCATCCTTTCTGACTTCCGGTAATTTGGTAACATTTCCGCCACTTTCTGCTTATACCGGGGGTCGAGTAGCGTGGCCACCCAGTACAGGTCGTTCTCCTTCATCCTTTTTATACGAGGGTCCCTCAACAGACATGTCAGCATGAAAGACCCCTTTTGCACAAGGTTGGATGCCGAGCTACTCATTTCCCGAGCTACTCCTCCTCACTGATGTCATTGACGGTCTGTTCTTCCCCCGAGCCACGTACAAGTCCACGGGTCCCAGATAGGTGACAACAACGAGCACCCTGGGATGCCTGCTGTGGTTGGTCTTCCTCCACCTCAAAGCCACATTCCTCCTCTGACTCCTCTTCCTCATACTCCTCTTGCAGCGTTGCCGCAGGTCCGGCAAGCGATGATGACAAGGCTGTTTCTGGTGGTGATGGTGACAAGGGATGAGCGAACCCGAACTGTACCGAATTTTGGGGTGTCCGTGACACGGACCCGAACCCGAACATTTTCGTAAAAGTCCGGGTTCGGGTTCGGTGTTCGGCTCTTTCTTGGCGCTTTTTGAAAGGCTGCAAAGCAGCCAATCAACAAGCATCATACTACTTGCCCCAAGAGGCCATCACAGCCATGCCTACTATTGGCATGGCTGTGATTGGCCAGTGCAGCATGTGACCCATCCTCTATTTAAGCTGGAGTCACGTAGCGCCGCACGTCACTCTGCTCTGATCAGTGTAGGGAGAGGATGCAGCTGCTGCTGTTAGGGCGAGATTAGGCAGGGATTTACTCAGCAAAAACACTTAATGAAGTGATCGATCTACAGCTGTGGATCATTCAACTGCTGCAATTTAATTGCTCACTGTTTTTAGGCTGCCCAGAGCACTTTTTTCTGGGGTGATCGGCGGCTATTTTGTGTCTTGTGGTGCGCCAGCACAAGCTGCCACCAAATACATTTAACCATCAATAGTGTGTTTTTTTTTTTTTGCTCTATCCTACATCAAGTGTTTGGCTGTGCTTGCTATTTTATTGAGGGGTGAAATACAATTAAATAGCAGTACCCTAAATCTGGTGTTTCAGATGTGGCCAGCCAATTGTAATACTGTCTGCTGTCTGGCAAAGGATATATTTTTGTTCTGGGTTGAAATACAATTCCCAACTTAGCAATTCCCTAAATCAGTGGTTTCTGCTGTATCAGGCCTACTTTAAATCTATCCATAAAAGGGTATAATACATTGAAGGTGCTGATAGGGTCATCCTCAATAACTTCACACGCTACCGTGCATTTCCAAGTCTAATTCTGTCCGTAAAAGGGATACCTGTCATCCAGGGCCTAAATACTAGGCCTACAATTTATATTCAGCTAAATCTGTCGTTACTGCTGTGCCTGTATTAGTGTAATACGGTACCTAAATAGATAGCCAGATAGTGTTAGGTGTCTGTAAAAAAAGGCCTGAATTTGAATTCAATACATTGGGCCAAATCATTTTTTTCTTATTGTGGTGAACGGTAACAATGAGGAAAACATCTAGTAAGGGACGCGGACGTGGACATGGTCGTGGTGGTGTTAGTGGACCCTCTGGTGCTGGGAGAGGACGTGGCCGTTCTGCCACAGCCACACGTCCTAGTGAACCAACTACCTCAGGTCCCAGTAGCCGCCAGAATTTACAGCGATATTTGGTGGGGCCCAATGCCGTTCTAAGTATGGTAAGGCCTGAGCAGGTACAGGCATTAGTCAATTGGGTGGCCGACAGTGGATCCAGCACGTTCACATTATCTCCCACCCAGTCTTCTTCAGAAAGCGCACAGATGGCGCCTAAAAACCAAGCCCATCAGTCTGTCACATCACCCCCATGCATATCAGGGAAACTGTCTGAGCCTCAAGTTATGCAGCAGTATCTTATGCTGTTTTAAGACTCTGCTGGCAGGGTTTCCCAAGGGCATCCACCTAGCCCTTCCCCAGCGGTGGAAGACATAGAATGCACTGACGCACAACCACTTATGTTTCCTGATGATGAGGACATGGGAATACCACCTCAGCACGTCTCTGATGATGACGAAACACAGGTGCCAACCCCTGCTTCTTTCTGCAGTGTGCAGACTGAACAGGAGGTCGGGGAGCAAGACTGGGTGGAAGACGATGCAGGGGACGATGAGGTCCTAGACCCCACATGGAATGAAGGTCGTGCCACTGACTTTCAGAGTTCGGAGGAAGAGGCAGTGGTGAGACCGAGCCAACAGCGTAGCAAAAGAGGGAGCAGTGGGCAAAAGCAGAACACCCGCCACCAAGAGACTCCGCCTGCTACTGACCGCCGCCATCTGGGACCGAGCACCCCAAAGGCAGCTTCAAGGAGTTCCCTGGCATGGCACTTCTTCAAACAATGTGCTGACGACAAGACCCGAGTGGTTTGCACGCTGTGCCATCAGAGCCTGAAGCGAGGCATTAACGTTCTGAACTTTAGCACAACCTGCATGACCAGGCACCTGCATGCAAAGCATGAACTGCAGTGGAGTAAACACCTTAAAAACAAGGAAGTCACTCAGGCTCCCCCTGCTACCTCTTCTGCTGCTGCCGCCTCGGCCTCTTCTGCCACTGCCGCCTCAGCCTCTTCCTCCGCCTCTGGAGGAACGTTGGCACCTGCCGCCCAGCAAACAGAGGATGTACCACCAACACCACCACCTCCGTCACCAAGCATTTCAAACATGTCACACGGCAGCGTTCAGCTCTCCATCTCACAAACATTTGAGAGAAAGCGTAAATTCCCACCTAGCCACCCTCGATCCCTGGCCCTGAATGCCAGCATTTCTAAACTACTGGCCTATAAAATGCTGTTATTCAGGCTGGTGGACACAGACAGCCTCAAACAGCTCATGTCGCTTGCTGTCCCACAGTATGTTGTTCCCAGCCGCCACTACTTCTCCAAGAGAGCCGTGCCTTCCCTGCCTTCCCTGCACAGCCAAGTATCCGATAAAATCAAGTGTGCACTGCGCAACGCCATCTGTGGCAAGGTCCACCTAACCACAGATACGTGGACAAGTAAGCACGGCCAGGGACGCTATATGCAACAGCAGAGGCTAGGTACAAATGTAACCAGCCAGGGCCCACTACTGGAGGACGAGGAGGACGAGGATGAGGAGGAGGTGGAGGAGGATGAGGATGAAGCATGTTCACAGCGGGGTGGCACCCAACGCAGCTCGGGCCCATCACTGGTGCGTGGCTGGAGGGAAACGCAGGACGATGACGATACGCCTCCCACAGAGGACAGCTTGTCCTTACCTCTGGGCAGCCTGGCACACATGAGCGACTACATGCTGCAGTGCCTGCGCAACGACAGCAGAGTTGCCCACATTTTAACGTGTGCGGACTACTGGGTTGCCACCCTGCTGGATCCACGGTACAAAGACAATGTGCCCACCTTACTTCCTGCATTGGAGCGTGATAGGAAGATGCGCGAGTACAAGCGCACGTTGGTAGACGCGCTACTGAGAGCATTCCCAAATGTCACAGGGGAACAAGTGGAAGCCCAAGGCGAAGGCAGAGGAGGAGCAAGAGGTCGCCAACGCAGCTGTGTCACGGCCAGCTCCTCTGAGGGCAGGGTTAGCATGGCAGAGATGTGGAAAAGTTTTGTCAACACGCCACAGCTAACTGCACCACCACCGGATACGGAACGTGTTAGCAGGAGGCAACATTTCACTAACATGGTGGAACAGTACGTGTGCACACCCCTCCACGTACTGACTGATAGTTCGGCCCCATTCAACTTCTGGGTCTCCAAATTGTCCACGTGGCCAGAGCTAGCCTTTTATGCCTTGGAGGTGCTGGCCTGCCCGGCGGCCAGCGTTTTGTCTGAACGTGTATTCAGCACGGCAGGGGGCGTCAATTACAGACAAACGCAGCCGCCTGTCTACAGCCAATGTGGACAAGCTGACGTTCATAAAAATGAACCAGGCATGGATCCCACAGGACCTGTCCATCCCTTGTGCAGATTAGACATTTATAACTACCTCCCCTTAACCATATATTATTGTACTCCAGGGCACTTCCTCATTCAATCCTCTTTTTATTTTCATTTTACCATTATATTGCGGGGCAACCCAAAGTTGAATGAACCTCTCCTCTGTCTGGGTGCCGGGGCCTTAAAATATCTGACAGTGGCCTGTTCCAGTGTTGGGTGACATGAAGCCTGATTCTCTGCTATGACATGAAGCCTGATTCTCTACTATGGGACCTCTCTCCTCTGTCTGGGTGCCGGGACCTAAAGATATCTGACAGTGGCCTGTTCCAGTGTTGGGTGACATGAAGCCTGATTCTCTGCTATGACATGAAGCCTGATTCTCTACTATGGGACCTCTCTCCTCTGTCTGAGTGCCGGGACCTAAACATATCTGACAGTGGCCTGTTCCAGTGTTGGGTGACATGAAGCATGATTCTCTGCTATGACATGAAGCCTGATTCTCTACTATGGGACCTCTCTCCTCTGTCTGGGTGTCGGGACCTAAAAATATCTGACAGTGGCCTGTTCCAGTGTTGGGTGACATGAAGCATGATTCTCTGCTATGACATGAAGCCTGATTCTCTACTATGGGACCTCTCTCCTCTGTCTGGGTGTCGGGGCCTAAAAATATCTGACAGTGGCCTGTTCCAGTGTTGGGTGACATGAAGCATGATTCTCTGCTATGACATGAAGCCTGATTCTCTACTATGGGACCTCTCTCCTCTGTCTGGGTGCCGGGGCCTAAAAATATCTGACAGTGGCCTGTTCCAGTGTTGGGTGACATGAAGCCTGATTCTCTGCTATGACATGAAGCCTGATTCTCTGCAATGGGACCTCTCTCCTCTGTCTGGGTGCCGGGGCCTAAATATCTGACAATGGCCTGTTCCTGTGTTGGGTGACGTGAAGCCTGATTATCTGCTATGACATGAAGCCCGATTCTCTGCTATGACATGAAGCCTGATTCTCTGCTATGGGACCTCTCTCCTCTGTCTGGGTGCCGGGGCCTAAATATCTGACAATGGCCTGTTCCAGTGGTGGGTGACGTGAAGCCTGATTCTCTGCTATGACATGAAGCCTGATTCTCTGCTATGACATGAAGCCTGATTCTCTGCTATGACTTGAAGCCTGATTCTCTGCCATGAGACCTCTCTCCAATTGATATTGGTTAATTTTAATTTATTTTATTTTTATTTTAATTCATTTCCCTATCCACATTTGTTTGCAGGGGATTTACCTACATTTTGCTGCCTTTTGCAGCCCTCTAGCCCTTTCCTGGGCTATTTTACAGCCTTTTTAGTGCCGAAAAGTTCGGGTCCCCATTGACTTCAATGGGGTTCGGGGCGAAGTTCGGGTCGAGTTCGGATCCCGAACCCGAACATTTCCGGGGAGTTCGGCCGAACTTCTCGAACCCGAACATCCAGGTGTTCGCTCAACTCTAATGGTGACCACAACTCTTCCTCTTCCCGCTCATCTACATCATAATCCAGCACTCTTCGCAGGGCACGCTCCAGGAAGAAAACAAATGGGATGAGGTCGCTGATGGTGCCTTCGGTGCGACTGACTAGGTTTGTCACCTCTTCAAAAGGACGCATGAGCCTACAGGCATTGCGCATGAGCGTCCAGTAACGTGGCAAAAAAATTCCCAGCTCCGCAGAGGCTGTCCTAGCACCCCGGTCATACAAATACTCGTTGACGGTATTTTCTTGTTGAAGCAGGCGGTCGAACATTAGGAGTGTTGAATTCCAACGTGTCGGGCTGTCGCAAATCAAGCGCCACACTGGCATGTTGTTTCGGTGCTGAATGTCTGAAAAGTGCGCCATGGCCGTGTAGAAACGCCTGAAATGGCCACACACCTTCCTGGCCTGCTTGAGGACGTCCTGTAAGCCTGGGTACTTAGACACAAAGCGTTGTACGATGAGATTCAACACATGTGCCATGCACGGCACATGTGACAACTTGCCCAAATTCAATGCCGCCAACAAATTGCTTCCATTGTCACACACCACTTTGCCGATCTCCAGTTGGTGCGGGGTCAGCCATTGATTCACCTGTGCGTTCAGGGCGGACAGGAGTGCTGGTCCGGTGTGGCTCTCTGCTTTCAGGCAAGTCAATCCCAAGACAGCGTGACACTGTTGTATCTGAGATGTGGAATAGCCCATTGGGAGCTGGGGGATTCAGTTGATGTGCAGCCAGACGCCGCAGCAGTAGAGGACTCAGCCGAGGAGGTTATGGAAGAGGATGGAGTAGGAGGAGTAGAGGAGGTGGCAGTAGGCCTGCCTGCAAGTCGTGGTGGTGTCACCAACTCCGCTGCAGAGCCACGCATTTTCATGCTTGGCAGCCGTCAGCAGGTTGACCCAATGCGCAGTGTAGGTGATATACCTGCCCTGACCGTGCTTTGCAGACCAGATATCAGGGGTCAGATGGACCCTTGCCCCAACACTGTATGCCAGAGATGCCATGACCTCCTTATCAGTCACTGAGTAGAGGTTTGGGATTGCCTTATTAGAAAAAAAAATTTGTCCGGATACCTTCCACTGTGGTGTCCCAATAGCGACAAATTTTTTGAAGGCCTCAGACTTCACCAGCTGGTATGGTAAAAGCTGGCGGGCTAAGAGTTCCGTCAAGCCAGCTGTCAGATGCCGGGCAAGGGGGGTGACTCTGTCACATTGGCTCTTACGCTCAAACATTTCCTTTACAGACACCTGACTGTGGGCAGATGAGATGGAACTGCTGAAGGCGAGAGGCGGAGTGGCGGGTGGTTGAGAGGGGGCAAGGAGGACATCAGTGGTTGACGTGGCTGAAGATGCTGGACCAGGAGGAGGATGGTGGCTTTGAGCTTGTGTGCTGCTTCTACTCGTCATCATGTGTTGATCCCATAGGCGTTTGTGATGTGCGATCATGTGCCTTCGCAAAGCAGTTGTAGCTAGGTGGGTGTTGGATTTCCCACGAATCAGTTTCTTTTGGCACAGGTTGCAAATGGCATCTCTGTTGTCAGAGGCAGACACACAAAAAAAATTCCACACTGCTGAGCTTTGCAATGACGGCATTCTGGTGGTGGCAACAGCATGCGTTGATTGGCGTGCTGTCTGGCTGACCCCGGGTGCCGATACATGCTGTCTGACTGTGCCACTTGCTCCTTGCGACGACCTCCCCCTGCTTCCAACTCGTCTCCTCCTTCTCTCTGTCTCCCCTTCTGAACTTTCCCCCTCTTATTCTTTTCTTCGAGCAGGCACCCACGTGGCATCCACGGACACATCGTCATCATTAACCACTACACTTGTATCTTACACCTGAGCAAAGGAAGCAGCAGCGGGTACAACATCATCATTATCATCACACTGTACGTCCATGTGCGTAATGCTGCCTGACTGAGACATATCCCTGTTATCTACATCCCCTGTCAATAATGGTTGCGCATCACTAATTTCATCCAACTGATGTGTAAATAACTCCTCTGAGGGATCAAGTGAAGCGGCTGTGGTGGTAGTGGTGGTAGTGGTGGTGGTGGTGGCGGCGGGCGGGAGAGTGGTAACTTGAGAGCAGGTGACCATAGCTGAGCTGGAGGAGGATGGTGCGTCAAGGTTCCTAGCGGAAGCTGTTGAAGATTGGGTGTCCTGTGTAAGCCAGTCAACTATTTTCTCCGAATTTTTTGGGTTCAGGGTACGTGGCCTCTAAACACTGGGCATTATTCTAGGGCCAGTAGAAATCACAGCACCACGAACATGACGGCCCCTGCGGCGTGGCCTGCCTCTGCCTGTCATTTTTTATTAGATAAGTTTTACTATGCGTGCAAGGTACTGTGCCACCCTATATAAGTGGTGGGCAGTGGGCACAGTACAGTCTGTGTGGGCCTGACACACGGGCTTGCAAATGTGTTTAGATCACAGTTAAATTTAAAATATTTTTTTTTTCTGCAAGGTATTTGAGTGAATGACACCCTGTAACTGTATGAGTGCAGGCCTAGCCAGCCACTAGCCAGTGGCCACAATACAGTATATGTGGGGGCCTGACACACACACGGGCTTGCAAATGTGATTAGATCACAGTTAATTTTTAAATATATTTTTTTTTTTGCAAGGTATTTGAGTGAATGACACCCTGTAATGGTATGAGTGCAGGCCAAGCCAGCCACTAGCCAGTGGCCACAATACAGTATGTGTGGGCCTGACACACACGGGCTTGCAAATGTGATTAGATCCCCCAAAAAATGTAAATAGAATTATTTTTTTCTGCAAGGTATTTGAGTGAATGACACCCTGTAACTGTATGAGTGCAGGCCTAGCCAGCCACTAGCCAGTGGCCACAATACAGTATGTGTGGGGGCCTGACACACACGGGCTTGCAAATGTGATTAGATCACAGTTAAATTTTAATTTTTTTTTTTTTCTGCAAGGCATTTGAGTGAATGACACCCTGTAACAGTATGAGTGCAGGCCAAGCCAGCCACTAGCCAGTGGCCACAATACAGTATGTGTGGGGGCCTGACACACACGGGCTTGCAAATGTGATTAGATCACAGTTAAATTTTAAATATAATTTTTTTTTTCTGCAAGCTATTTGAGTGAATGACACCCTGTAATGGTATGAGTGCAGGCCTAGCCACTAGCCAAAATACAGTATGTGTGGGCGCCTGACACACACGGGCTTGCAAATGTGATTAGATCACAGCTGAATTTTAAATAGTTTTTTTTTTCTGCAAGGTATTTGAGTGAATGACACCCTGTAACGGTATGAGTACAGGCCTAGTCAGCCACTAGCCAGTGGCCACAATACAGTATGTGTGGGGGCCTGACACACACAGGCTTGCAAATGTGATTAGATCACAGTTAAATTTTAAATGGATTTTTTTTTTCTGCAAGGTATTTGAGTGAATGACACCCTGTAACGGTATGAGTGCAGGCCTAGCCAGCCACTAGCCAGTGGCCACAATACAGTATGTGTGGGGGCCTGACACACACAGGCTTGCAAATGTGATTAGATCACAGTTAAATCTGAAATAGATTTTTTTTTTCTGCAAGGTATTTGAGTGAATGACACCCTGTAACGGTATGAGTGCAGGCCAAGCCAGCCACTAGCCAGTGGCCACAATACAGTATGTGTGGGGGCCTGACACACACGGGCTTGCAAATGTGATTAGATCACAGTTAAATTTTAAATAGATTTTTTTTCTGCAAGGTATTTGAGTGAATGACACCCTGTAACGGTATGAGTGCAGGCCAAGCCAGCCACTAGCCAGTGGCCACAATACAGTATGTGTGGGCCTGACACACACGGGCTTGCAAATGTGATTAGATTCCCCAAAAAATTTTAATATATTTTTTTTTTTCTGCAAGCTATTTGAGTGAATGACACCCTGTAACGGTATGAGTGCAGGCCTAGCCAGCCACTAGCCAGTGGCCACAATACAGTATGTGTGGGCGCTTGACAGACACGGGCTTGCAAATGTGATTAGGTCACAGTTAAATTTTAAATAGAATTTTTTTTTCTGCAAGGTATTTGAGTGAATGACACCCTGTAACGGTATGAGTGCAGGCCAAGCCTGCCACTAGCCAGTGGCCACAATACAGTATGTGTGGGGGCCTGACACACACGGGCTTGCAAATGTGATTAGATCCCCCAAAAAATGTAAATAGATTTATTTTTTTCTGCAAGGTATTTGAGTGAATGACACCCAGTAATGGTATGAGTGCAGGCCTAGCCAGCCACTAGCCAGTGGCCACAATACAGTATGCGTGGGCGCCTGACACACACGGGCTTGCAAATGTGATTAGATCACAGGAAAATATTAAATATAATTTTTTTTTATCTGCAAGATATTTTCTGTCACACCCTGTATGAATGGTGTGCACTGTGCACACAGTGCTGTCTATGACTGAGCCTGCAGCCAGGCAACTGCAATATATATATATATGGAAAAAAAAGCACACTGATGTACCAGCCCTGAAAAGGGCTTTTTGGGGTGCTGTCAGGACACTGTCCTTACAGCAGATGAGTCTGTGGACACAGAACAATGCCCTAGCTAACGCTTTCCCTATTGAATCAGCAGCAGCAGTACTGTCCCTCCTCTCTCTGTGAATGCAGTTTCCCAATGAATCTAAAATGGATGATGTCCAGGAGGTGGGAGGGTCTGGGAGGCAGGGTCTCCTGCTGATTGGCTGGAATGTGTCTGCTGACTGTGAGGTAGAGGGTCAAAGTTTACTCAATGATGATGTTTAGGGGGTGGACCGAACATCGCATATGTTCACCCGCAGCGGCGAATGCGAACAAGCTATGTTCGCCAGGAACTATTCGCCGGCGAACTATTCGGGACATCACTATTGACTCCATGATGATGCCAAATTCTTTGGGTAGTTGACTCTGAGGGTTGTCCTGATGTGGGGAGGTGTGGCGTGGCAATGGACATTTAGTTGGACATCCTTTCCATCAAAGACATAGGTTGATCCGTAGTATATCCGGGATCTGCGATAAGGATCTGATCATCTGCACGTGCCTGGGCGATCCAATCGATCAAACAGCAGGAACATCTCACCAGGATATATAGGATAAAGAGAAAAAGGAACAACATGAGGATATATACTCCTACTTCCTTCAACCAGTTACCTATGGAAAACAGGAAATTCCAAAGCCGTGAAAGGATTCCATCCCTCATTAGCAATAGCCCTAGCTCTGCCCTGAAGTACAGTGACCTTATCCATATGGGCCTGGACCTTATCACTGGTATCTGTGATCCAAGTACAGCAGTCCTCTCCTATAAACTCACAGAAACCCCCCTCGGAAACTAAATGATAATCCAGCACTATCTTCTCCTGTAAGACGAGGGTTTTCATCTGCTTTTGTTCTTCAGTGATTTCCCGTACTGCTGCAACGGTCTCGTTGAACATCTCATCCACAATAGACGAGAAGTTGTTCAGTCGCTTCATTAACTCGATACCCCACCCAGTCCAAGCTGGGAACCATGCCCACACCTGATCATAGGAGGAAAACAGCTCTCTGCGATTCCTGGCCTGCATCCTTGCCCTCTTTCGCAATAGCAGATCCTCTCGATCAGCAGCAATATATGAAGCAGGTAAGAGTTTCACTAACACACATGAACCTCTAGCATTACGGGGAATCACCTTGTAAGCTGCAGAGCCACACAAAAAGTAGTAGGGACCTGTCAGCACTGCGCATGATAAACTTTTCTGCCGGTCACGGGTACTGAGTAGGAGCATGATGAATTGGGGAATGCTCCTTTGGTCTGGACATCACAGCCTTCCTTCTAGCAAAGTCTGGCCTATTAGTGTCATTGAAGAGCTTGGGAGTTTCGTTGTTCAGTTTGACTGTTATACCTGTCTCACAGGTAATGGTCGCTGTGAATTTACTCACTGTGCCAAACTTAAGGTTGAAGCACATCTGGGGACTGCCTAATTGTCCAGATACCCATATAGGTTTGTTTAACAACAAGC
Organism: Bufo gargarizans; assembly: GCF_014858855.1. Taxonomy (NCBI): domain Eukaryota; kingdom Metazoa; phylum Chordata; class Amphibia; order Anura; family Bufonidae; genus Bufo; species Bufo gargarizans. The sequence goes on along the minus strand of NC_058081.1, from coordinate 720,179,991 downwards.
AGGAATCAGAGCTAACATTAAAACTATAGCTGATGTTCCCTTCCAGGAATGTGTCGTTAAATTCTATAGATAAATGTCTTCAAGTGGTTTTGGCAAGCTTCTCGTACTTTTTCATGCCAATACGGACATCATATATGGCATGAACTACTGCCATGGCCGGGGTGTAATGACTAGGAGGGGGTTTCGAGCATACCCAGCAATTGGTCCTATTCGCTGCCTTAGCTAATTGGAGGTGCATTTTAAACAATAGATTAGGATGCTTATTATCACTACCATTGATAAAATACACAAAGCTAAGAAAGATAGCAAAAACAATACACCTTATTCTGGCCTGTGGTTCAGCAGCTTCTTGCAATGACTGGCCTGGACCCAGTTGTCTCGTCCTTCGAGCTTCAGTGAGGTTGGAGTCGTCAACTGTACCTGGAACGGCCCAAGTTATCTCGGTTCTAGTCCCGTCCTCATGATCCCATTGAGACGCTTAACCTTACGACTGCTCTGAGGATGATATGGAGTATGTAAACCCTGGTTGATGTAAAGAGCTCTACATACCTCTGCAAAGATCTACCCGGTGAAGTGAGAGCCGCAATCCGACTCGATAGTCTCAGGCAGGCCCCAACGGCACACAATCTCGGACAGGATCTTCTTTGCAGTGGTCGTGGCATTGGCGCATTTGACGGGCCACGCTTCAGGCCAACCAGAGAACATGTCTACACAGACCAGGACATACTCGTACTGCCCACTCCATGTTAACGTAATGTAATTTGGTTTGGGTGAGTGCCGCTGTGGTGGCTTTACTGTCCTACAGGGGTTGTGCAGAGCACACACCAGACAAGATGCTGCAAACGTGGTGGCCACAGTGCAGAACCCAGGTGCAATCCAATACTCTTCCACCTCCGCACACAAAGCCGCTTTTGACAGGTGCCCAGAGAAATGGGATGTGTGGGCCATCATGGGAAAAAGTGACTTTGGCAGGAACCACTTGCCGTCAAGGCCTCAAATATCATTGTGTCCCAGGGAGGCCCCCAATGCCGTCCATCTCCTCTTTTCCTGCATCTCTGCCTGAGACTGCAGTTTTTTAAACTCCTCTAACGGTACATAAGAAGGGATAGCAAGCATTAGGGTCCCACCCCCTGGATCCAAAACACCCTCCTTAGCAGCCCTATCTGCCAAGGCATTCCCAGTAGCCTCCATGGCTGTCTCCATAGTATGGGCCTTAACCTTCAAAATTGCCATTTTGTGCTGCAGGATAAAGGCAATGAACAACCTATCAATCAGTTCTGCGTGCTTTACTGGCTTACCGGAACGGTCAGAAACCCTCTTGCTTTCCAGATAGGCCCAAAGTCATGAGCTATCCCATAAGCATATCTCAAATCCGTATAGACATTAATCCTCTGGCCTCGGTGGAGCTTACATGCCCTTGCCAAAGCCCACAGCTCTGCTTCCTGTGCCAACATGTCTGAGCTCAAAGAGCCTTTTTCCACCACTTCGCTAATCGTTGTCACCGCATACCCGGTGTGTGGCTTACCTTCTGGGGTGTAATACCTGGAACCATCGACAAAAAGATTTTTAGCATCTGGGATCGGTGTCTCCTTCACCGGACTGATAGCTGAAGCTCCATCAGAGAAAGGCAGTCGTGATGTTCTTCAACGTGGTTACCTGCTGCAAAATTTGAAAGAAAAGATTTGTCCCGTCGGTCATGAGTCGGTCTTTAGCCCCACTATCCCCCCCCCCTTCTCTTCATCCTCGGTAACAGGAAGAAGAGAAGCCGGATTCAAAATGGTGCACCGTCTAATCGTAGGAATCAAGAGGGCTACCTCGCACTTGGCCAGTCTGGCTGCAGAGAGATGTTTGGTTTGGACTTGGTTCAGGATCTCTTGCACCAAATTGTATGTACAGCCCTTACACAACCCTGTGAACCTCAGATAACTGGATCAAAGGCAGTTGACAGGTACATGATGGGTCGGTACCTTGACCCATGTTGTTGGGTCAATACTCCTGTCACGTAGCCCTTGCTTTCGTAGCAAAAAAGGAAAAGGGGTAAGTCATAGTTGGGCAGACCTAAGGCCAGTGCTTTAGAGAGTTCTTGGGTCAGATCCTGGAGGATCGACCAGTCGTTGTCTGACATTTAGAACGGTGTTTTAGATGTCAGCTCATAGAGGGGTTCCAGTTTAGAAGAGATGTTTGGTATCCAGTCCCTGCAGTAGTTGACCTGTCCGAGGACAGCCCTCAGTTGCCAGTGATTTTTCGGTCTCTGCAGATCTTTCAGAGTCTGGACACTCTGGGTGGTCAGGTGTCTGGTTCCCTGAGAGATACAGTGCCCCAAAAAGATAACTTTCTCCCTGCAAAACTGTAGTTTTTCCTTACTGGCCTTGTTTCCGGTTGCCGCCAGGTGGTTGAGCAGTTACACAGTATGTTGATAACAATCCTCTGAGATGGGACAGTAAATTAGCAAGTCGTCCACATACTGTAGCAACGTCACCCCTGGATTAATCGGGGTCCACTGATCCAAAACTATTTTTAATTTGCAGCTGTATTCCGAGGGACTTGTCACTGACCCCTGAGGGAGACGTGTCCAAGTGAGTTGCTGACCCTGGAATGAAAAGGCAAAAAGGTATTGGCACTGGGGATCCAGTGGTACCAAAAAAAATGCATTTAGATCAATGACAGAGAGAAATTTAGCGTTTAGTGGTATTGAGGCCAGTAGAATGTGTGGGTTGGGTACCATGGGAGCGTCGCTGATGATGATCTTGTTTACAGCTCTCAGGTCATGTACTAGTCGGTATGTCATTTCCTGTCTTTTGGCTGTCTTTTTGGCTACTGGCAACAGTGGGGTGTTACAGGGCGATTTCGTTGGTGTGAGGACCCCTATCTGTAGATAACAGTCTCTGGATTTTGAGACTGTCCATTTGGGCCACGCTCAAAGGGTATTTTGGAAGTCTGGGCAAATCGCTCCCTGGCCTAATGTTGAATGTAGCCGGTGGCACCGGCAGGAGACCCACATCGTATTTGTCAACCGCTCAGATTTTGGGATCAATCTCTGCCAATACATCCATCTCCAGAAAACATGTTGGCTCAGTGAGGTAGGGTAAAGCTACCATGGTATACACTCTTTCTTCAGATAGTGCACTTCTCACCACAACGCCCATTGGAGTGTACTCAATGACTGCCTGAATTTCCGATAGGATGTCTGCCCCCAGCAAGTTGATGGGAACGTCATCCGAGACCAATACTGACTGGATAGCTTCTGTGTGCTGACCCAAACTGCAATGGAGTGGTTTGGTAGTCTGTAATGACACTGTCTGACCTGTGAGACCTACTGTTGGCGTGCTCTCCCCAGAGAGGGGAACCTTCCCTCGAAGATCCTGAGATCTCAAAACACTTCTGGCAGCATGGGTGTCAATGAGGAAAGGGAGGGGGGTGTTTTAGTTCCTCAAGAAAAAACTTGATGTGTGCTGACAATGATTTTCTGATGTTTTATGATGACTCATAGGCATCACTTACCATTCCTATGACAGGCATGGGAAGGTTGTCTGGGATGAACTGCCATCTGCCTCCTGGTTTATTGATAAGCTTCGGGCAGTGCATTCGGATGTGGCCCTCTCGACCACAGTTATGGCACTTGTAGTTACTAAACCTTTGCCTCCGAGCATCCCTTCTCTTCCATTCTCTCTCAGGGTCCTGTGATACAAGGACCTTAGCCATCGTGTCCTGCTTCCTTCTATCCATCTCTCTCTATAGCGGAGAGAATGGACAAAATTGCAGACATGGACATATCACTGTATTCGGGTCTGGCTAGGAGTAGCCGGTCCTGAATCTTGGCGTTGATGCCCTCCAAGAATTTGGCCCTGAGCAAGAGATGGGTGGAAGTGACCTTTGTGGATGTCGTATATCTGGACTTCTCCAAAGAATTTGACACTGTGCCACATAAAAGGTTAGTATATAAAATGAGAATACTCAGACTGGGAGAAAACGTCTGTAGGTGTGTAAGTAACTGGCTCAATGATAGAAAACAGAGGGTGGTTATTAACGGTACACACTCAGATTGGGTCACTGTCACTAGTGGGGTACCTCGGGGTCAGTATTGGGCCCTATTCTCTTCAATATATGTATTAATGTTCTTGTAGAAGGCTTGCATAGTAAATAGGGATGAGCGAACTCGAACTGTATAGTTCGGGTTCGTACCGAATTTTGGGGTGTCCGTGACACGGACCCGAACCCGGACATTTTCGTAAAAGTCCGGGTTCGGGTTCGGTGTTCGTCGCTTTCTTCGCGCTTTTGTGACGCTTTCTTGGCGCTTTTTGAAAGGCTGCAAAGCAGCCAATCAACAAGCGTCATACTACTTGCCCCAAGAGGCCATCACAGCCATGCCTACTATTGGCATGGCTGTGATTGGCCAGAGCACCATGTGACCCAGCCTCTATTTAAGCTGGAGTCACATAGCGCCGCCCGTCACTCTGCTCTGATTAGCGTAGGGAGAGGTTGCGGCTGCGACAGTAGGGCGAGATTAGGCAGATTAACTCCTCCAAAGGACTTGATTAACTGATCGATCTGCAGCTGTGGATCATTGAGCTCCTGATCCTCAATTGCTCACTGTTTTTAGGCTGCCCAGACCGTTTGTCAGTCACATTTTTCTGGGGTGATCGGCGACCATTTTGTGTCTTGTGGTGCGCCAGCACAAGCTGCGACCAAGTGCATTTAACCCTCAATGGTGTGGTTGTTTTTTGGCTAAAGCCTACATCAGGGTGAAGCTGTCACACCAAGTGCATTTAACCAGCAATAGTCTGTTTATTTTTTGGCCATATACTACATCAGGGGCAAGCTGCGCCTGTCACCAAGTGCATTTAACCCTCAATGGTGCGTTTGTTTTTTGGCTAAAGCCTACATCAGGGTGAAGCTGTCACACCAAGTGCATTTAACCAGCAATAGTCTGTTTATTTTTTGGCCATATACTACATCAGGGGCAAGCTGCGCCCGTCACCAAGTGCATTTAACCCTCAGTAGTGTGGTTGGTCAAGCTATCACACCAAGTGCATTTAACCAGCAATAGTCTGTTCATTTTTTGGCCATATACTAAATCAGGGGCAAGCTGCGCCCGTCACCAAGTGCATTTAACCAGCAATAGTCTGTTCATTTTTTGGCCATATACTACATCAGGGGCAAGCTGCGCCCATCACCAAGTGCATTTAACCAGCAATAGTGTGGTTATTTTTTGGCCATATCCCAGTCTAATTCTGTCACTAAATCCATACCGGTCACCCAGCGCCTAAATACTAGGCCTCAAATTTATATCCCGCTAAATCTCTCGTTACCGCTGTCCTGTTGTGGCTGGGAAAGTTATTTAGTGTCCGTCAAAGCACATTTTTTGTTCTGGGTTGAAATACAATTCCCAATTTAGCAATTTCATAATTTAGTGGTTTCTGCTATATCAGAGCTATTTGAAATCTATCCCTAAAAGGGTATATAATATTCAAGGTGCACATAGGGTCATTCAGAATAACTTCACACACCCGCTACTGTGCATTTCCAAGTCTAATTCTGTCACTAAACCCATACCTGTCACCCAGCGCCTAAATACTAGGCCTCAAATTCATATCCAGCTAAATCTGTCGTTAGTGCTGTAGCTGGGCGAGTTATTTAGTGTCCGTTCAAGCACATTTCTTGTTCTGGGTTGAAATACAATTCCCAATTTAGCAATTTAAAAATGTAGTGGTTTCTGCTGTATCAGAGCTATTTGAAATCTATCCCTAAAAGGGTAGATCATATTGAAGGTGCACATAGGGACATTCAGAATAACTTCACACACCCGCTACTGTGCATTTCCAAGTCTAATTCTGTCACTAAACCCATACCTGTCACCCAGCGCCTAAATACTAGGCCTCAAATTTATATCCAGCTAAATCTGTCCTTAGTGCTGTAGCTGGGCGAGTTATTTAGTGTCCGTTCAAGCACATTTCTTGTTCTGGGTTGAAATACAATTCCCAATTTAGCAATTTCATAATTTAGTGGTTTCTGCTATATCAGAGCTATTTGAAATCTATCCCTAAAAGGGTATATAATATTCAAGGTGCACATTGGGTCATTCAGAATAACTTCACACACACCCGCTACTGTGTATTTCCAAGTCTAATTCTGGCACTAAACCCATACCTGTCACCCAGCGCCTAAATACTAGGCCTCAAATTTATATCCAGCTAAATCTGTCCTTAGTGCTGTAGCTGGGCGAGTTATTTAGTGTCCGTTCAAGCACATTTCTTGTTCTGGGTTGAAATACAATTCCCAATTTAGCAATTTCATAATTTAGTGGTTTCTGCTATATCAGAGCTATTTGAAATCTATCCCTAAAAGGGTAGATCATATTGAAGGTGCACATAGGGACATTCAGAATAACTTCACACACCCGCTACTGTGCATTTCCAAGTCTAATTCTGTCACTATACCCATACCTGTCACCCAGCGCCTAAATACTAGGCCTCAAATTTATATCCCGCTAAATCTGTCCTTAGTGCTGTAGCTGGGCGAGTTATTTAGTGTCCGTTCAAGCACATTTCTTGTTCTGGGTTGAAATACAATTCCCAATTTAGCAATTTCATAATTTAGTGGTTTCTGCTATATCAGAGCTATTTGAAATCTATCCCTAAAAGGGTATATAATATTCAAGGTGCACATTGGGTCATTCAGAATAACTTCACACACACGCTACTGTGTATTTCCAAGTCTAATTCTGGCACTAAATCCATACCGGTCACCCAGCGCCTAAATACTAGGCCTCAAATTTATATCCCGCTGAATTTGAATACAATACATTGGGCCAAATAATATATTTGTTGTTGTGGTGAACCATAACAATGAGAAAAACATCTAGTAAGGGACGCGGACGTGGACATGGTCGTGGTGGTGTTAGTGGACCCTCTGGTGCTGGGAGAGGACGTGGCCGTTCTGCCACATCCACACGTCCTAGTGTACCAACTACCTCAGGTCCCAGTAGCCGCCAGAATTTACAGCGATATATGGTGGGGCCCAATGCCGTTCTAAGGATGGTAAGGCCTGAGCAGGTACAGGCATTAGTCAATTGGGTGGCCGACAGTGGATCCAGCACGTTCACATTATCTCCCACCCAGTCTTCTGCAGAAAGCGCACAGATGGCGCCTGAAAACCAACCCCATCAGTCTGTCACATCACCCCCATGCATACCAGGGAAACTGTCTCAGCCTCAAGTTATGCAGCAGTCTCTTATGCTGTTTGAAGACTCCGCTGGCAGGGTTTCCCAAGGGCATCCACCTAGCCCTTCCCCAGCGGTGAAAGACATAGAATGCACTGACGCACAACCACTTATGTTTCCTGATGATGAGGACATGGGAATACCACCTCAGCATGTCTCTGATGATGACGAAACACAGGTGCCAACTGCTGCGTCTTTCTGCAGTGTGCAGACTGAACAGGAGGTCAGGGATCAAGACTGGGTGGAAGACGATGCAGGGGACGATGAGGTCCTAGACCCCACATGGAATGAAGGTCGTGCCACTGACTTTCACAGTTCGGAGGAAGAGGCAGTGGTGAGACCGAGCCAACAGCGTAGCAAAAGAGGGAGCAGTGGGCAAAAGCAGAACACCCGCCGCCAAGAGACTCCGCCTGCTACTGACCGCCGCCATCTGGGACCGAGCACCCCAAAGGCAGCTTCAAGGAGTTCCCTGGCATGGCACTTCTTCAAACAATGTGCTGACGACAAGACCCGAGTGGTTTGCACGCTGTGCCATCAGAGCCTGAAGCGAGGCATTAACGTTCTGAACCTGAGCACAACCTGCATGACCAGGCACCTGCATGCAAAGCATGAACTGCAGTGGAGTAAACACCTTAAAACCAAGGAAGTCACTCAGGCTCCCCCTGCTACCTCTTCTGCTGCTGCCGCCTCGGCCTATTCTGCTGCTGCCGCCTCGGCCTCTTCCTCCGCCTCTGGAGGAACGTTGGCACCTGCCGCCCAGCAAACAGGGGATGTACCACCAACACCACCACCACCACCTCCGTCACCAAGCGTCTCAACCATGTCACACGCCAGCGTTCAGCTCTCCATCTCACAAACATTTGATAGAAAGCGTAAATTCCCACCTAGCCACCCTCGATCCCTGGCCCTGAATGCCAGCATTTCTAAACTACTGGCCTATGAAATGCTGTCATTTAGGCTGGTGGACACAGACAGCTTCAAACAGCTCATGTCGCTTGCTGTCCCACAGTATGTTGTTCCCAGCCGGCACTACTTCTCCAAGAGAGCCGTGCCTTCCCTGCACAACCAAGTATCCGATAAAATCAAGTGTGCACTGCGCAACGCCATCTGTAGCAAGGTCCACCTAACCACAGATACGTGGACCAGTAAGCACGGCCAGGGACGCTATATCTCCCTAACTGCACACTGGGTAAATGTAGTGGCAGCTGGGCCCCAGGCGGAGAGCTGTTTGGCGCACGTCCTTCCGCCGCCAAGGATCGCAGGGCAACATTCTTTGCCTCCTGTTGCCACCTCCTCCTTCTCGGCTTCCTCCTCCTCTTCTTCCACCTGCTCATCCAGTCAGCCACACACCTTCACCACCAACTTCAGCACAGCCCGGGGTAAACGTCAGCAGGCCATTCTGAAACTCATATGTTTGGGGGACAGGCCCCACACCGCACAGGAGTTGTGGCGGGGTATAGAACAACAGACCGACGAGTGGTTGCTGCCGGTGAGCCTCAAGCCCGGCCTGGTGGTGTGTGATAATGGGCGAAATCTCGTTGCAGCTCTGGGACTAGCCAATTTGACGCACATCCCTTGCTTGGCGCATGTGCTGAATTTGGTGGTGCAGAAGTTCATTCACAACTACCCCGACATGTCAGAGCTGCTGCATAAAGTGCGGGCCGTCTGTTCGCGCTTCCGGCGTTCACATCCTGCTGCTGCTCGCCTGTCTGCGCTACAGCGTAACTTCGGCCTTCCCGCTCACCGCCTCATATGCGACGTGCCCACCAGGTGGAACTCCACCTTGCACATGCTGGACAGACTGTGCGAGCAGCAGCAGGCCATAGTGGAGTTTCAGCTGCAGCACGCACGGGTCAGTCGCACTACAGAACAGCACCACTTCACCACCAATGACTGGGCCTCCATGCGAGACCTGTGTGCCCTGTTGCGCTGTTTCGAGTACTCCACCAACATGGCCAGTGGCGATGACACCGTTATCAGCGTTACAATACCACTTCTATGTCTCCTTGAGAAAACACTTAGGGCGATGATGGAAGAGGAGGTGGCCCAGGAGGAGGAGGAGGAGGAGGAGGAAGAGGGGTCATTTTTAGCACTTTCAGGCCAGTCTCTTCGAAGTGACTCAGAGGGAGGTTTTTGGCAACAGCAGAGGCCAGGTACAAATGTGGCCAGCCAGGGCCCACTACTGGAGGACGAGGAGGACGAGGATGAGGAGGAGGTGGAGGAGGATGAGGATGAAGCATGGTCACAGCGGGGTGGCACCCAACGCAGCTCGGGTCCATCACTGGTGCGTGGCTGGGGGGAAAGGCAGGACGATGACGATACGCCTCCCACAGAGGACAGCTTGTCCTTACCCCTGGGCAGCCTGGCACACATGAGCGACTACATGCTGCAGTGCCTGCGCAACGACAGCAGAGTTGCCCACATTTTAACCTGTGCGGACTACTGGGTTGCCACCCTGCTGGATCCACGCTACAAAGACAATGTGCCCACCTTACTTCCTGCACTGGAGCGTGATAGGAAGATGCGCGAGTACAAGCGCACGTTGGTAGACGCGCTACTGAGAGCATTCCCAAATGTCACAGGGGAACAAGTGGAAGCCCAAGGCCAAGGCAGAGGAGGAGCAAGAGGTCGCCAAGGCAGCTGTGTCACGGCCAGCTCCTCTGAGGGCAGGGTTAGCATGGCAGAGATGTGGAAAACTTTTGTCAACACGCCACAGCTAACTGCACCACCACCTGATACGCAACGTGTTAGCAGGAGGCAACATTTCACTAACATGGTGGAACAGTACGTGTGCACACCCCTCCACGTACTGACTGATGGTTCGGCCCCATTCAACTTCTGGGTCTCTAAATTGTCCACGTGGCCAGAGCTAGCCTTTTATGCCTTGGAGGTGCTGGCCTGCCCGGCAGCCAGCGTTTTGTCTGAACGTGTATTCAGCACGGCAGGGGGCGTCATTACAGACAAACGCAGCCGCCTGTCTACAGCCAATGTGGACAAGCTGACGTTCATAAAAATGAACCAGGCATGGATCCCACAGGACCTGTCCGTCCCTTGTCCAGATTAGACATTAACTACCTCCCCATAACCATATATTATTGGACTCCAGGGCACTTCCTCATTCAATCCTATTTTTATTTTCATTTTACCATTATATTGCGAGGCTACCCAAAGTTGAATGAACCTCTCCTCTGCCTGTGTGCTAGGCCTAAATATATGCCAATGGACTGTTGCAGTGGTGGCTGACATGAAGCCTGATTCTCTGCTATGACATGCAGACTAATTCTCTGCTGACATGAAGCCAGATTGTCTGTTACGGGACCTCTCTCCTCTGCCTGGGTGCTGGGCCTAAATTTATGACAATGGACTGTTGCAGTGGTGGCTGACGTGAAGCCTGATTCTCTGCTATGACATGCAGACTGATTCTCTGCTGACATGAAGCCAGATCCTCTGTTACGGGACCTCTCTCCTCTGCCTGTGTGTGCTGGGCCTAAATATATGCCAATGGACTGTTGCAGTGGTGGCTGACGTGAAGCCTCATTCTCTGCTATGACATGCAGACTGATTCTCTGCTGACATGAAGCCAGATTCTCTGTTACGGGACCTCTCTCCTCTGCCTGTGTGTGTGCTGGGCCTAAATATATGCCAATGGACTGTTGCAGTGGTGGCTGACGTGAAGCCTCATTCTCTGCTATGACATGCAGACTAATTCTCTGCTGACATGAAGACAGATTCTCTGTTACGGGACCTCCCTCCTCTGCCTGGGTGCTGGGCCTAAATATATGCCAATGGACTGTTGCAGTGGTGGCTGACGTGAAGCCTCATTCTCTGCTATGACATGCAGACTAATTCTCTGCTGACATGAAGACAGATTCTCTGTTACGGGACCTCTCTCCTCTGCCTGTGTGTGTGCTGGGCCTAAATATATGCCAATGGACTGTTGCAGTGGTGGCTGACGTGAAGCCTCATTCTCTGCTATGACATGCAGACTGATTCTCTGCTGACATGAAGCCAGATTCTCTGTTACGGGACCTCTCTCCTCTGCCTGGGTGCTGGGCCTAAATATATGCCAATGGACTGTTGCAGTGGTGGCTGACGTGAAGCCTGATTGTCTGTTACGGGACCTCTCTCCTCTGCCTGGGTGCTGGGCCTAAATATCTGACAATGGACTGTTGCATTGGTGGCTGACGTGAAGCCTGATTCTCTGCTATGATATGAAGACTGATTCTCTGCTGACATGAAGCCAGATTGTCTGTTACGGGACCTCTCTCCTCTGCCTGGGTGCCTGGGCCTAAATATATGACAATGGACTGTTACAGTGGTGGCTGACGTGAAGCCTGATTCTCTGCTATGACATGCAGACTGATTCTCTGCTGACATGAAGCCAGATTCTCTGTTACGGGACCTCTCTCCTCTGCCTGTGTGTGTGCTGGGCCTAAATATATGCCAATGGACTGTTGCAGTGGTGGCTGACGTGAAGCCTCATTCTCTGCTATGACATGCAGACTGATTCTCTGCTGACATGAAGCCAGATTCTCTGTTACGGGACCTCTCTCCTCTGCCTGTGTGTGTGCTGGGCCTAAATATATGCCAATGGACTGTTGCAGTGGTGGCTGACGTGAAGCCTCATTCTCTGATATGACATGCAGACTGATTCTCTGCTGACATGAAGCCAGATTCTCTGTTACGGGACCTCTCTCCTCTGCCTGTGTGTGTGCTGGGCCTAAATATATGCCAATGGACTGTTGCAGTGGTGGCTGACGTGAAGCCTCATTCTCTGCTATGACATGCAGACTGATTCTCTGCTGACATGAAGCCAGATTCTCTGTTACGGGACCTCTCTCCTCTGCCTGTGTGTGTGCTGGGCCTAAATATATGCCAATGGACTGTTGCAGTGGTGGCTGACGTGAAGCCTCATTCTCTGCTATGACATGCAGACTAATTCTCTGCTGACATGAAGACAGATTCTCTGTTACGGGACCTCCCTCCTCTGCCTGGGTGCTGGGCCTAAATATATGCCAATGGACTGTTGCAGTGGTGGCTGACGTGAAGCCTCATTCTCTGCTATGACATGAAGACTGATTCTCTGCTGACATGAAGCCAGATTGTCTGTTACGGGACCTCTCTCCTCTGCCTGGGTGCTGGGCCTAAATATATGCCAATGGACTGTTGCAGTGGTGGCTGACGTGAAGCCTCATTCTCTGCTATGACATGCAGACTAATTCTCTGCTGACATGAAGACAGATTCTCTGTTACGGGACCTCTCTCCTCTGCCTGGGTGCCGGGGCCTAAATATCTGAGAATGGACTGTTCCAGTGGTGGGTGACGGGAAGCCAGATTCTCTGCTATGGAACCTCTCTCCAATTGATTTTGGTTAATTTTTATTTATTTAATTTTTATTTTAATTCATTTCCCTATCCACATTTGTTTGCAGGGGATTTACCTACATGTTGCTGCCTTTTGCAGCCCTCTAGCTCTTTCCTGGGCTGTTTTACAGCCTTTTTAGTGCCGAAAAGTTTGGGTCCCCATTGACTTCAATGGGGTTCGGGTTCGGGACGAAGTTCGGATCGGGTTCGGATCCCGAACCCGAACATTTCCGGGATGTTCGGCCGAACTTCTCGAACCCGAACATCCAGGTGTTCGCTCAACTCTAATAGTAAAGTATCAATTTTCGCAGATGACACTAAACTGTGTAAAGTAATTAACACTGAAGAGGACAGTATACTACTACAGTGGGATCTGGATAGATTGGAGGCTTGGGCAGATAAATGGCAGATGAGGTTTAACACTGAAAAATGTAAGGTTATGCACATGGGAAGGAATAATGCAAGTCACCCATACATACTAAATGGTAAAACACTCGGTAACACTGACATGGAAAAGGATCTAGGAATTTTAATAAACAGCAAACTAAGCTGCAAAAACTAGTGTCAGGCAGCTGCTGCCAAGGCCAATAAGATAATGGGTTGCATCAGAAGGGGCATAGATGCCCGTGATAAGAACATAGTCCTACCACTTTACAAATCGCTAGTCAGACCACACATGGAGGACTGTGTACAGTTCTGGGCTCCTATAAACAAGGCAGACATATCAGAGCTGGAGAGGGTCCAGAGGAGGGCAACTAAAGAAATAACTGGAATGGGGCAACTACAGTACCCTGAAAGATTATCAAAATTAGGGTTATTCACTTTAGAAAAAAAGATAACTGAGGGGAGATCTAATTAATGTGTATAAATATATCAGGGGTCAGTACAGAGATCAATCCCATCATCTATTTATCCCCAGGACTGTGACTGTGACGAGGGGACATCCTCTGCGTCTGGAGGAAAGAAGGTTTGTACACAAACATAGAAAAGGATTCTTTACGGTAAGAGCAGTGAGACTATGGAGCTCTCTGCCTGAGGAGGTGGTGATGGTGAGTACAATAAAGGAATTCAGGAGGGGCCTGGATGTATTTCTGGAGCGTAATAATATTACAGGCTATAGCTACTAGAGAGGGGTCATTGATCCAGGGAGTTAGTCTGATTGCCTGATTGGAGTCAGGAAGGAATTTTTTATTCCCCTAAAGTGGGGAAAATTGTCTTCTACCTCACATTTTTTTTTTTTGCCTTCCTCTGGATCAACTTGCAGGATAACAGGTCGAAATGAATGGACAAATGTCTTTTTTTGGCCTTATGTACTATGTTACTATGTGCTATCGGGTGATACATCAGGACCGATCTCGAGGTCCGCGTCCAGTGCCGCCTGTTTCAGGCGCTGCCAGAAACAAGCACACTCTTCACCTGGGTTTTGATTTAACTTCATCATATCCAAGGTGGAATTAGCACCGTATAGTTCTGGAAGTGTGGATTTAAGAGCTATACAAAACTCCTTACCTCCTCTGGTGGCCTGCTCGTAGGTGGTGATGTTACGACCTGCTATAATGACACTGATTACCTTCGGGCCTACCTTGGCCTGCAGAATCTGGGCACAATCCGTTCTACTCATACCATAACTAAACTGGTTCTGGCTGAACATCCTCGCAAACCACCTTGGGTTCGTCCTATAGTCTGGTAACTCGGCCAGTATTGTTCAGATTTCTGCAGGGGTAAAAGGGACATGCCACATTACCCTCTCCATTAATACACGCTCACCTTGTGTGTATGGTGGTCCTTCATACTGTTGAACCCGTACTAGATAGGCCTCAGACTGGGGGTTATGCAATGAGCCGGGCGCACATCTGGGAGATTGAGGCTTCATGGGAGGACTGAGACATATCATCTCACTCACAGCGCCATCCAATTTAAGGCCATCCAGGTTGGGATACAGTTTGGGAGTTGTGGTCGTTTCAGCGGTTTTGAGCTCATTGATGCAGTCCACCGGATTTATTTTTTATCTGGTGTCGATCACTCTAGACTCACAGATTTTTGTAGGTCACAGGTGGAGATAGTTAGAAACAGAGGGAGGAGAAGTAGGAGAAGGAGTGGGTGCCAGAGAAGATTGAGGGACAGGAAAGGGGGGTTGAGAAACGGTTTGGAAAGAGCTGGCAGTGTCAGAAGCGACCCTGTCAGCAGTGGAGGTGGAAGTGACAGTTGGGGACTTACTTACCTTGGGTACTGGTTGTGTTTCAGTAGGCCCGGGTTTATTAGATCCAGCCTGTTTCAACAAAGCTAGCCCAGATAGAGCCTCCTCTGCTTCCTGCATCGGATCCCTAACAGTCTGCTTCGTTTCCAAGAAATTCTGTGTCTCAAGGCAGGTACAATCTCACCTCATGCCTTGACCAATAGGAATACAATTCAGAACTGGAAGGGACATATTTGGACACCCTCTGAGAGTGCCGGAGGGTGGATCACAAACATGCTCATGTGGCCTAATCCACCACCACTCCCAGGACATGAGCAAATGCTTCCAAATGAATCAGCCTGTCAGATATTGCTCTCTAATCGGACAACATCCATTTAATCCAGGGCAAGTCTCCTACTGACCCAAAGTGAACCTCTGTCAGAAATGGTTCCGAAAGGGGGATCAGACCCTGAGGAAGGTCTTTAAAAACAGGGTCGACCAAGAAAGGTGATATAGCATTCACATGGATACCAGTCCCACCAACCAATGTTTAGCAGCAAGTTGGGGGCCCCATGGTTCAGTGAGACCGGCATCAGTGTGCTATACCCCACCATTGCTAATGAGGACCCGCTGGTAGCTTTCACTAAGAACATTGCTCTCAGAGCCAGCAGCAATTAGATCCCCTTCAAAACAATTGTGGCGGCTTTCACATGGGGGAGTAGGAACCAGAGTGCTGATCTATAGAATTTCCCTGGTACTGTCCTGACCCAATCACGCTCTCTTATAACCGTAATACGGTCAGACATTACACAGTAAGGCATATACAAAATAAACCTACATAACATTCTTAACCTCTTTAGGACACATGACGTACCGGCACTGCATGTTGTCCCGGTACTTAAGGACAAATGACGTACCGGTACGTCATGTGTATTTCTGATCACCACCGCCCGGCAGGCGGTGATCAGAACAAGGTGCCTGCTTAAATCGTTTAGCAGGCACCTTGGCTAAATGCGCAGGGGGGTCCTGTGACCCCCCCGTGTCGGCGATCGCCGCAAACCGCAGGTCAATTCAGACCTGCGGTTTGCGGCTTTTTATGGTGCGGCTGCGGCGGGCGGTGATGCCATCGGGTCCCCATGGGGCTCTAGGGGGGACCCGATGGCATGGAAGGCAGCGCAATGCCTTCCTGAGGCATCGCCGCTGCCTTCCTGTGACGTGCCTATGAGATCCAGCCCCCTGGATCTCACAGGCCGGAAGCTGTATGAGTAATACACACAGTATTACTCATTATAGCCGATGCATTCCAATACAGAAGTATTAGAATTCATTGTAAAGGATTAGACCACCAAAAGTTGAAGTCCCAAAGTGGGACAAAAAAGAAAGTGAAAAAAAAGTTACAAAAATAAAGTTTTCCCCCCAAAAAATTAAGTTTCAAGTAAAAATAAACAAAAACGTCATTTTCCCCAAATAAAGTTAAAAAAAAATTGGTAAAAAATAGGGGGGGACAAAAAAGTAGACATATTAGGTATCACCGTGTCCGTATCGACCGGCTCTATAAAAATATCACATGACCTAACCCCTCAGATGAACACCGTAAAAAAAAACTGTGCTAAATAAACAATTTTTTGTCACCTTACATCACAAAAAGTGTAATAGCAAGCGATCAAAAAGTGATATGCACCCCAAAATAGTGCCAATCAAACAGTCATCTCATCTTGCAAAATTCATACACTACCCAAGATAATCGCCCAAAAACTGAAAAAACTATGGCTCTCAGACTATGGAAACATTAAAACATGATTTTTTTTGTTTCAAGTTACATAAATAAAAAAAAAGTATACATATTAGGTATTGCCGAGTCCATGACAACCTGCTCTATAAAAATACCACATGATCTAACCTGTCAGATGAATGTTGTAAATAACAAAAAATAAAAACGGTGCCAAAACAGCTATTTCTTGTTACCTTCTCTCACAAAAAGTGTAATATAGAGCAACCAAAAATCATATGTACCCTAAAATAGTACCAAAAAAACTGCCAACCCTATCCCGTCCCGTAGTTTTTTTGGAGTTTCTACTCTAGTGGTGCATCAGTGTGGCTTCAAATGGGACATGGTGTCAAAAAACCAGTCCAGCAAAATCTGCCTTCCAAAAACTGTACGGCATTCCTTTCCTTCTGCGCCCTGCCGTGTGCCCGTACAGTGGTTTACGACCACATATGGGTCGTAATGTTGAGTTTTATTTGGCTGTTAACCCTTGTTTTGTAACTGGAAAACTTATTAAAATGGAAAATATGCCAAAAAAGTGAAATTTTTAAATTGTATCTCTATTTTCCATTAATTCTTGTGGAACACCTAAAGGGTTAACAAAGTTTGTAAAATCAATTTTCAATACCTTGAGGGGTGTAGTTTCTAGAATGGGGTCATTTTTGAGCGGTTTCTTTCATGTAAGCCTCAGAAAGTGACATCAGACCTGTAGTGGTCCCTAAAAATTGGGTTTTTGTAAATTTCTGAAAAATTTCAAGATTTGCTTCTAAACTTCTAAGCCTTGTAACATCCCCAAAAAATAAAATATAATTCCCAAAATAATTCAAACATTAAGTAGACATATGGGGAATGTAAACTCATCACAATTTTTGGGGGTAGTACTATGTATTACAGAAGTAGAGAAACTGAAACTTTGAAATTTGCTAATTTTTCCAAATTTTTGGTAAATTAGGTTGTTTTTTTTATGCAAAAAAAAGATTGTTTTTTAATTAATTTTACCAGTGTCATGAAGTACAATATGTGATGAAAAAAACAATCTCAGAATGGCCTGGATAAGTCAAAGTGTTTTAAAGTTAACAGCACTTAAACGGACACTGGTCAGATTTTCAAAAAATGGCCAAGTCCTTAACCTCACAAAGTGACTTCAGACCTGAACTGGTCCTTGAAAAGTGGGTTTTTGAAAATGTCTGAAAAATTTTAAGATTTGCTTCTAAACTTCTAAGCCTTGTAACATCCCAAAAAAATAAAATGTCATTCCCAAAATGATCCAAACATGATGTAGACATATGGGGAATGTAAAGTAATAACTATTTTTGTAGTTATTACTATGTATTATAGAAGTAGAGAAATTGAAATTTGCAATTTCTTTACAAATTTTTGGTAAATTTGGTATTTTTTTATTAATAAAAATTTATTTTTTTGACTTCATTTTACCAGTGTCATGAAGTACAATATGTGACGAAAAAATAATCTCAGAATGGCCTGGATAAGTCAAAGCGTTTTAAAGTTATCACCACTTAAAGTGACACTGGTCAGATTTGCAAAAAATGGCCTGGTTCTTACCCTAAGTTCACACCTGAGCGTTTTACAGCACGTTCAAACGCGCTGTAAAACGCTCAACACATGAAAACCAATGGTTCCCTATGGGAATGGTTCTCACCTGGGCGTTTTACAGCGCGTACGATCGCGCTGTAAAACGCCCGACGCATAATCAAGTTCTTGAGCTTCTTTGGGGCGTTTTGACGCTCGTTTGTGGCCATAGGACACTGCAGTCAATCACACAAACGCGCGTCAAACGCGCGTTTACTATTACAAAAACGCGCATAAAAACGCGCAACAAAAACGCGCGTAAAACACGCGTTTGAGAAACGCTCAGGTGTGAAAGCAGGGTTAAGGTGAAAATGAGCCCGGTCCCTAAGGCCCCCTGCACACGATCAGGATTGCGTGCGGATTTTCCGTGCGGATTTGCGTGCGGAGAATCCGCACCGTAGGTCATGTACATTGTATTCTATGAGAATTTGAAATTCTCAATGCACACGATGCAGATTTTTTCCGCACGGATTTTGACCTGCGGTGCGGATTTTAACCACTTCAGCCCCGCTAGCTGAAACCCCCTTCATGACCAGAGCACTTTTTACACTTCTGCACTACACTACTTTCACCGTTTATTGCTCGGTCATGCAACTTACCACCCAAATGAATTTTACCTCCTTTTCTTCTCACTAAGGCCTCATGCACACGACAGTTTTTTTTCACGGTCCGAAAAAACGGGGTCCGTGGGTCAGTGATCCGTGACCGTTTTTTCGTCCGTGGGTCTTCCTTGATTTTTGGAGGATCCACGGACATGAAAAAAAAGTCGTTTTGGCGTCCGCCTGGCCGTGCGGAGCCAAACGGATCCGTCCTGAATTACAATGCAAGTCAATGGGGACGGATCCGTTTGAAAATTGAGCCACAGTGTGTCATCTTCAAACGGATCCGTTCCCATTGACTTACATTATAAGTCTGGACGGATCCGCTTGCCTCCGCACGGCCAGGCGGACACCCGAACATAACTTGAAGCGTCCCCATCACCATGGGAACGCCTCTACGTTAGAATATACTGTCGGATATGAGCTACTTCGTGAAACTCATTTCCGACAGTATATTCTAACACAGAGGCGTTCCCATGGTGATGGGGACGCTTCAGGTTAGAATACACTGCAAACTTGGTACAAGACTGCCCCCTGCTGCCTGGCACCACCCGATCTCTTACAGGGGGATATGATAGCACAATTAACCTCTTCAGGTGCGGCACCTAAAGGGGTTAATTGTACTATCATATTCTCCTGTAAGAGATCAGGGCTGCCAGGCAGCAGGGGGCAGACCCCCCCCTCCCCAGTTTGAATATCGTTGGTGGCACAGTGTGTGCCCATCGCCCCCCCCTTCCTCCCTCTATAGTTAAAAATCGTTGGTGGCACAGTGTGTGCCCATCGCCCCCCCTTCCTCCCTCTATAGTTAAAAATCGTTGGTGGCACAGTGTGTGCCCATCGCCCCCCCCTTCCTCCCTCTATAGTTAAAAATCTTTGGTGGCACAGTGTGTGCCCATCGCCCCCCCCTTCCTCCCTCTATAGTTAAAAATCGTTGGTGGCACAGTGTGTGCCCATCGCCCCCCCCCTTCCTCCCTCTATAGTTAAAAATCGTTGGTGGCACAGTGTGCGCCCACCATCGCCCCCCTCCATCTCCCCCCCCCCCCATCATTGGTGGCAGCGGAGTTCCGATCGGAGTCCCAGTTTAATCGCTGGGGCTCCGATCGGTAACCATGGCAACCAGGAAGCTACTGCATCCCTGGTTGCCATGGTTACTTAGCAATAGTACAATTGTAGAAGATTCATACTTACCTGCCTGCTGCTGCGATGTCTGTGACCGGCCGGGAGCTCCTCCTACTGGTAAGTGAAAGGTCTGTGCGGTGCATTGCTAAAGAACTGTGCCACCAACGATTTTTAACTATAGAGGGAGGAAGGGGGGGCGATGGGCACACACTGTGCCACCAACGATTTTTAACTATAGAGGGAGGAAGGGGGAGGGCCATGGGCACACACTGTGCCACCAACGATTTTTAACTATAGAGGGAGGAAGGGGGGGAGGCGATGGGCACACACTGTGCCACCAACGATTTTTAACTATAGAGGGAGGAAGGGGGGGGGCGATGGGCACACACTGTGCCACCAACGATTTTTAACTATAGAGGGAGGAAGGGGGGGGCGATGGGCACACACTGTGCCACCAACGATATTCAAACTGGGGAGGGGGGGTGTCTGCCCCCTGCTGCCTGGCAGCCCTGATCTCTTACAGGGGAATATGATAGTACAATTAACCCCTTTAGGTGCCGCACCTGAAGGGGTTAATTGTGCTATCATATCCCCCTGTAAGAGATCGGGTGCTGCCAGGCAGCAGGGGGCAGTCTTGTACAAAGTTTGCAGTGTATTCTAACTAGAAGCGTCCCCATCACCATGGGAACGCTTCTGTGTTAGAATATACTGTCGGAAATGAGTTTTCACGAAGTGAAAACTTAGATCAGAAAAAGCTTTTATGCAGACGGATCTTCGGATCCGTCTGTATGAAAGCAACCTACGGCCACGGATCACGGACACGGATGCCAATCTTGTGTGCATCCGTGTTCTTTCACGGACCCATTGACTTGAATGGGTCCGTGAACCGTTGTCCGTCAAAAAAATAGGACAGGTCATATTTTTTTGGCGGACAGGATACACGGATCACGGCCTCGGCTGCAAAACGGTGCATTTTCCGATTTTTCCACGGACCCATTGAAAGTCAATGGGTCCGCGAAAAAAAACGGAAAACGGCACAACGGCCACGGATGCACACAACGGTCGTGTGCATGAGGCCGAAGGCTGAGTTCACACGAGCGTGACAGATTTGGTCCGGATGCGTTCAGGGTGCGTTCAGTTAAACTCGCACCATTTTGCAAGCAAGTTCAGTCAGTTTTGGCTGCAATTGCGTTTAGTTGTTCAGTTTTTTCCGCGCGGGTGCAATGCGTTTTGATGCGCTTTTCACACGCGTGATAAAAAACTGAAGGTTTACAAACAACATCTCCTAGCAACCATCAGTGAAAAACGCATCGCACCCGCACTTGCTTGCAGATGCAATGCGTTATTAACGCAGCCCCATTCACTTCTATGGAGCCAGGGCTGCGTGAAAAACGCAGAATATAGAACATGCTGCGATTTTAAAGCATTGCAGAAGTGATGCATGAACAAAAAACGCTCATGTGCACAGCCCCATTGAAATGAATGGGTCAGGATTCAGTTCAGGTGCAATGCGTTCACCTACTGCATTGCACCCGAGCGGAAATCTCGCCCGTGTGAACTCAGCCTAAGGCCCCTTTCACACGGGCGAGATTTCCGCGCGGGTGCGATGCGTGAGTTGAACGCATTGCACCCGCACTGAATCCTGACCCATTCATTTCTATGGGGCTGTTCACATGAGCGGTGATTTTCACGCATCACTTATGCGTTGCGTGAAAATCGCAGCATGTTCTATATTCAGCGTTTTTCACGTAACGCAGGCCCCATAGAAATGAATGGGGTTGCGTGAAAATCGCAAGCATCCGCAAACAAGTGCGGATGCGGTGCGATTTCCACGCATGGGTTCTAGGTGACAGTCTATTCACTGTATTATTTTCCCTTATAACATGGTTATAAGGGAAAATAATAGCATTCTGAATACAGAATGCTTAGTATAATAGTGCTGGGAGGGTTAAAAAAAATAAAAAAAGTTAACTCACCTTATCCCCATGATCGCCTAGTTCCCGGTCGGTCTGTTCTTTAGCTGTGGCTAAAGGACCTGTGGTGATGTCAGATCACATGCTCCATCACCATGGTGATGGACCATGTGATTGGAGCATGTGATCTGACATCACCAAAGGTCATTCAGCAGACAGCTAAAGAACAGACCGGGATCTACACGATCATGGGGATAAGGTGAGTTAACTTTTTTATTTTTTTAACCCCTCCAGCGCTATTATACTAAGCATTCTGTATTCAGAATGCTATTATTTTCCCTTATAACCATGTTATAAGGGAAAATAATACAATCTTCAGAACATCAATCCCAAGCCCGAACTTCTGTGAAGAAGTTCGGGTTTGGGTACCAAACATGCGCGATTTTTCTCACGCGAGTGCAAAACGCATTACAATGTTTTGCACTCGCGCGGAAAAATCGCGGGTGTTTCCGCAATGCACCCGCACATTTTTCCGCAACGCCCGTGTGAAACCAGCCTAATAGAGCTTTCATTTGGTGGTATTTTATTGCTGCTGACATTTTTACTTTTTTTGTTATTAATCGAAATGTAACGATTTTTTTGCAAAAAAATGACATTTTTCACTTTCAGCTGTAAAATTTGGCAAAAAAAACGACATCCATATATAAATTTTTCGCTAAATTTATAGTTCTACATGTCTTTGATAAAAAAAAATGTTTGGGCAAAAAAAAAAATGGTTTGGGTAAAAGTTATAGCGTTTACAAACTATGGTACAAAAATGTGAATTTCCGCTTTTTGAAGCAGCTCTGACTTTCTGAGCACCTGTCATGTTTCCTGAGGTTCTACAATGCCCAGACAGTAGAAAACCCCCACAAATGACCCCATTTCGGAAATTAGACACCCTAAGGTATTCGCTGATGGGCATAGTGAGTTCATAGAACTTTTTATTTTTTGTCACAAGTTAGCGGAAAATGATGATGATTTTTTATTTTTATTTTTTTCTTACAAAGTCTCATATTCCACTAACTTGCGACAAAAATAAAAAAATTCTAGGAACTCGCCATGCCCCTCACGGAATACCTTGGGGTGTCTTCTTTCCAAAATGGGGTCACTTGTGGCGTAGTTATACTGCCCTGGCAATTTAGGGGCCCAAATGTGTGAGAAGTACTTTGCAATCAAAATGTGTAAAAAATGGCCTGCAAAATCCGAAAGGTGCACTTTGGAATGTGTGCCCCTTTGCCCACCTTGGCTGCAAAAAAGTGTCACACATCTGGTATCGCCGTACTCAGGAGAAGTTGGGCAATGTGTTTTGGGGTGTCATTTTACATATACCCATGCTGGGTGAGAGAAATATCTCTGCAAAAGACAACTTTTCCCATTTTTTTATACAAAGTTGGCTTTTGACCAAGATATTTCTCTCACCCAGCATGGGTATATGTAAAATGACACCCCAAAACACATTCCCCAACTTCTCCTGAGTACGGCGATACCACATGTGTGACACTTTTTTGCAGCCTAGATGCGCAAAGGTGCCCAAATTCCTTTTAGGAGGGCATTTTTAGACATTTGGATCCCAGACTTCTTCTCACGCTTTAGGTCCCCTAAAAAGCCAGGGCAGTATAAATACCCCACATGTGACCCCATTTTGGAAATAAGACACCCCAAGGTATTCCGTGAGGGGCATGGCGAGTTCCTAGAATTTTTAATTTTTTGGCACAAGTTAGCGGAAATTTTTTTTTTTTTTATTTTCTCACAAAGTCTCCTTTTCCGCTAACTTGGGACAAAAATTTCAATCTTTCATGGACTCAATATGCCCCTCACGGAATACCTTGGGGTGTCTTCTTTCCGAAATGGGGTCACGTGTGGGGTATTTACACTGCCCTGGCATTTTAGGGCCCTAAAGCGTGAGAAGAAGTCTGGAATATAAATGTCTAAAAAATGTTTACGCATTTGGATTCCGTGAGGGGTATGGTGAGTTCATGTGAGATTTTATTTTTTGACACAAGTTAGTGGAATATGAGACTTTGTAAGAAAAAACAAACAAAAAATATATATATTTCCGCTAACCTGGGCCAAAAAAATGTCTGAATGGAGCCTTACAGGGGGGTGATCAATGACAGGGGGGTGATCAATGACAGGGGGGTGATCAATGACAGGGGGGTGATCAGGGAGTCTATATGGGGTGATAACCCCCCTGTCATTGATCACCCCCCTGTAATGCTCCATTCAGACGTCCGTATGATTTTTACGGATCCACTGATACATGGATCGGATCCGCAAAACACATGCGGACCTTTGAATGGAGCCTTACAGGGGGGGGTGATCAATGACAGAGGGGTGATCACCCATATAGACTCCCTGATCACCCCCCTGTAAGGCTCCATTCAGACGTCCGTATGATTTTTACGGATCCACTGATACATGGATCGGATCCGCAAAACACATGCGGACCTCTGAATGGAGCCTTACAGGGGGGGTGATCAATGACAGAGGGGGGATCACCCATATAGACTCCCTGATCACCCCCCTGTAAGGCTCCATTCAGACGTCTGTATGATTTTTACGGATCCACTGATACATGGATCGGATCCGCAAAACACATGCGGACCTCTGAATGGAGCCTTACAGGGGGGTGATCAATGACAAGGGGGTGATCAATGACAGGGAAGTGATCAGGAAGTCTATATGCGTGATCACCCCTCTGTCATTGATCACCCCCCTGTAAGGCTGCATTCAGAGGTTCGCATGTGTTTTGCGGATCCGATCCATGTATCAGTGGATCCGTAAAAATCATACGGACGTCTGAATGGAGCCTTACAGGGGGGTGATCAGGGAGTCTATATGGGTGATCACCCCTCTGTCATTGATCACCCCCCCCCCCCTGTAAGGCTGCATTCAGAGGTCCGCATGTGTTTTGCGGATCCGATCCATGTATTAGTGGATCCGTAAAAATCATACGGACATCTGAATGGAGCCTTACAGGGGGGTGATCAATGACAGGGGGGTGATCAATGACAGGGGGGTGATCAGGGAGTCTATATGGGGTGATCAGTGGTTCATAAAGGGTTAATAAGTGACAGGGGGGGGTGTAGTGTAGTGTGGTGTTTGGTGGTACTTTACAGAGCTGCCTGTGTCCTCTGGTGGTCGATCCAAACAAAAGGGACCACCAGAGGACCAGGTAGCAAGTATATTAGACGCTGTTATCAAAACAGCGTCTAATATACCTGTTAGGGGTTAAAAAAATCACATCTCCAGCCTGCCAGCGAACGATCGCCGCTGGCAGGCTGGAGATCCACTCGCTTACCTTCCGTTCCTGTGAGCGCGCGCGCCTGTGTGCGCGCGTTCACAGGAAATCTCGCGTCTCGCGAGATGACATGTCGCGGATTACCACCTCCCGACCGCTGTACGCACATATGCGTCCGGGAGGTGGTAATCCGCGACATGTCAATATTATTTTTTTTTCCTGACCGGATTTTCTTAAGTCACTTATTGAAATCCGCATGCGGAAAATCCGCACCGAATCCGCACGCAAATCCGCATGCAAATCTGCACCAATTAATGCGTATTGACCGCACGGATTTGCCTGTGAACACCTGCGGATTTCAGTGCGGATTCTCCGCACATGAATCCTGAACATGTGCATGTAGCCTAAAAGGGTTAAGCTAAAGAGAAAGTCCACTATAGTCATTCTATGCTAATAAAAATTTCCACAACATTTCTAATGTAAAGTAAAAAAAAAAAAGAGCTCCTACAGTCATAGAGATATTTTCAGAAATGAGTAAACACAGAATATTGAACCTCAAAATAATATGGTGTTATAAAGTGGGGCTTTAAGAAGAAAATGCCTTTCAATATGCGCTATTAAGGTACATTGATGTTATACATTTCCTAAAACTGACAAACTTGCTAAAAGCTTGTCCAGTAGTAGTAGTGGTAGTAGGAGTAGTAAGATAAGTTGTAGTTTGTATTAACAGCCAACAGTATTTTCATGTTTACTATAACTATAGGAGTTGTATTTGTGCCCTAAAAGGCTGATCTACCATTCTCAAATCATAAATGATGCGAAAAATTTAAAAAAAGGGAAGAATATTGCGCCACATGTGCGGTATCAGCAGTTTGGTGTTAGGTTAAAAGGTAAAGATGTGTTTACCAGATGTTGTTGTGAGGAGTCACAACAACTGTAGATTGCTTTGCTGATTATTTCGTATCCCAACCGGCAGGCAGTTGTCCTAGGCTTCAGCCGTGGTCCTTTACGTTTGCTCCAAGGCAATCGACAGGTGAAGTGGATACATTTTAAAAAATGGGTTCAGGATCCTTTCAGGTGTTGCCCGGACTAAGATGAATGAAAACTTCACAATGATCTTTATTTGATAATAGTCTGTGTTTCTGGTGGACTGCCCCCTTCGTCAGGACGATGTACACAAATGGGTTTCACAGTACATTTTAAAACAAAGGGGAGGATGGTGGGCGTGTTAGGATCAGATTCATTGACGTTCCTCTCTTGTCGTGTCACATAGCGCTGGCTTGTGTGGAACTGTGAGGATGACATGAATAAACAAATAAATGTATGAGCAGGTGGATAAGTAAAATAGATAATCGATCTGTTGTATTTATCTGTGTATCATTGTTTTATTTCTTGGAGCGGAGGAGCATGCGGGAGGGTAGAGTGTTGGCAGGGAGAGGTGCTCGGCGCTGTTCTGCATTATGCGGGTGCCAAGTCTTTCTGCCTTTTATTTCTTTATCTTTTATTATTAGGTACTGTATCTGATGTGTAGGGATTGCTCAATGAATCTCCTGGCAGGGAGCGATACAGTAGGGGAGGGTGCCGGCCGGGAGAGGTGTTCAGCGCAGTTCTGTATAATCCAAGTCCCGCATATGCTACGGCATGTGTATCGCTGTCTGGTATTGTTGGCTAATGTTTGAAGTGTGCGGGGATCGCTGACTGGGATGTGGCAAGAAGAGGTGATAAACGCTACTCGGTAATATACAAATGCCGACTATGTTGCGGCATGATGTATCACTGCCTCTTCTTATTGGATACTGTTGCAGTGTGAGCTATGGGCTGAGCGCAGTGGTGTTCCGTTATTTCAGACCTCACAGTGGTGACATGAGGTTGAGCGTGTATGTCTCACAGTAGTGTAAGTGTATAACTCACAGCAACAGGTGTATACCTGACATGGGATTGGAAATGTATATAGTGTAAATGTGTGTGTGTGTTACTTGGTGTTGAAGATACAGAACTCAATAGAAGGGTAGACATAGAATTAGAAATACAAATACAAATAAAATTGGATTAGAAAAAAAAAAAAAAAGTAATAATAAAAATAAAAAACTTGGTTCACTGAGTTATTTGCTACAAATTAAAGTTGTTACTTCATAAATTACAGTATTTATTTACAGTATTATTAATGATTAGGTAGGAGCGCAATGTGCGCTATTATTTGGGTCTTGTATTTTTAGGGGGTGGGATGTGCACTGTAGTCCCTATTGTCCCTGTTCTAGATTGTTGTAGTTTTGCCTCTTTTTATTAGTTTTTTTTAGTGAATTATATCTTTTTTTTTGTTAAGGTCGAGTGTATGTCTGGGGGGTATTGTGCCATGGTACATTATACTGAGTATAGGTGTGATTTTCTGTAGACATGATTTTGTATATTTGGACAATATCTGTTTATATGTGTGTAACGCTCTAATTTATATTATCATTTCATTTCATTCAGGTCGTGGGGAGTAAGTGTGTTTGACTGGTAGATCCAGTCTACTTCTCGTTTCTGAAGGAGGTCAAATCTATTGTATGGGTTGGGGGGCTATGAAATCTACTGGAGTGATTTTGATAGGGTGTTGTTCTTTTTCTGCAGTGTTAGCGCAGTGTCTGGATAAATTATGTTTGACATACTGTTTTTGTATATTGTGGCGGTGTTGATTTAAGCGACAATGTAATGGTTGGGTTGTGCGTCCTATATATTGCAAACCGCATTGGCATTCGATTATATAGATAACGTATGAGGACTGGCATGTTAGATGGTGTTTGATAATGAAAGAGGTTTTGTTAGTATTTAAAGAGAAAGATGTTTTGTTATGCATGATGGTTGTACAGCAGAGGCAGAGTGGGGTGTTGCATTTGTAACTTCCCACTTTGTTAATATTTGTGGGGGGGTGTCCTTTTTGGGGGGGCATGTCCTTTCTGATGGTGTTTTGGTTTGCTAGGTGCTAATAGATTTCTGATGGTAGGAGCACGTCTGTATATGATTTTTGGTTCGTTTCAGAGGTGTTTTTGAGATATGGGTCTTGCAGTAGGATGTGCCAATGTTTTTGTAGAATCTGTGAAACCCACTTGTGTACATATTCCTGACGCAGGGGGCAGTCCAGCCCCAGAACCGCGTAGACTATTATCAAATAAAGATTACCGTTTATCGTGAAGTTTTCATTCCTCTGAGTCGGGCAGCGCCTGAAAGGATCCTGAACCCATTTTTTAAAATGTATCCCCTAAGTGTGTATATATATATTGTGGGGGAATAAGCTCGGGATCGCCTTTTCTGGGGTCAAAGAACACTTGTCTGTTTCACACAATTCCAACCAGCCACCAAGGTAGAAGTTCTCAGCCTGGAGCCAGGTTTATTGAGCAGGTTGCACAAATAAAATAAAACAAAAGAAAAGTCTTGCCTGTCCGGCACTTACTAAACATTAGAGGTTCCTATCTGCTGGTGGGCTTCTCCCAGCCAGCTCACAAAACAAGGCATCAGCAACCTAGTACTCACAGTTTGCTCACTCACACAGACATGCTTTCTGTGTCCCCAGGCAGAGAGAGACTGACTGACCTCCGGGCTCTGTTATATCCCCACCCTCAGTGCTGCTTCATTAATTACCTCACAGGTGAGAGTCTTTCACCTGCTACTTACATAGGAGAGGAATCTAGGGGAAATATACCTCCCTTCCACTAATAATCCAGCATTGGTATCACATATCCCCCCCTCTGCTCAGGCAAGTGGGTCTGAGCAACTGAAACCAGCAGACAATGCACACGTGACAACAACGCATCCACATTTCCTTGCCACTTTCCTGGTCTGTGCTCCACTGTAAAGCTGTAAGCCTGCAGGGCCAAAAACCATCTTGTCACACTGCTATTTTTCTCTCTGTTCAGGTTCATCCACTTCAGAGGGGCATGATCAGTGACCAGGCGAAACTTCCGACCTAGCAAGTAGTATTTGAGTGATTCTATGGCCCACTTTATGGCCAAAAACTCCTTCTCTACAACTGCATAGTTCTTCTCATGCTTATTTAGTTTGCGACTCAAGTAAAGCACAGGATGCTCCTCTCCATTAACAGTCTGTGATAACACTGCCCCTATTCCTGAGCTGGAAGCATCTGTCTGTACCACAAATTCATTTCTAAAGTCAGGGGTCATCAATACTGGTTGGGAACAAAGAGCCTGTTTTAAAGTCTGAAACGCTTCTTCTGCTTCATAATTCCATTTTACCATCACCGACCCGTTTCCCTTGGTGAGATCAGTTAAGGGAACTGCTATAGCTGCAAAATTGGTTATGAACCGCCTATAATAGCCAGTAATCCCCAGAAATGCCTTTACTTGTTTTTTATTTACAGGCCGGGGCCAGTTCTGTATAGCTTTAATCTTGTCAACTTGGGGCTTGACTACCCCTCTCCCAATAATGTAACCCAAGTACTTGGCTTCTTCTAGGCCAATGCTACATTTCTTGGGGTTTGCAGTCAACCCTGCTCTCCTCAAATCATCAATCATTGCCTGTACTTTGAGTAGGTGTGTTTCCCAGTCTGCACTGTGTATCACTATATCATCAAGATAAGCAGACGCGTACTGTCTATGTGGTCTTAACACTCTGTCCATTAGCCGCTGAAATGTTGCAGGAGCCCCATGTAGTCCAAAAGACATATTGGAATAGGCCGTCAGGTGTGGAAAATGCCGTCTTCTCTTTGGCAGCGTCCGTCAGGGGTATTTGCCAATAACCCTTTGTCAGGTCTAAGGTCGTAATGTAACGGGCTGTACCAAGTCGGTCTATAAGTTCGTCCACTCGTGGCATAGGGTATGCATCGAATTTAGACACAGTATTTAACCTCCTAAAATCATTACAGAACCTTATGGTACCATCAGGCTTTGGAATTAACACAATCGGGCTTGACCATTCACTATGAGACTCCTCAATTACTCCCAACTCCAACATATCTTTTACTTCTTTTGAGACAGCTTCTCGTCTGGCCTCAGGAATCCTATAAGGTTTTACATGGTTCAGTTATGATGTCATGTTTTATGAGTGATGTCTGTCCCGGTTTTTCTGAAAAAAATTCTCTGTTCTGAGCGACCAACAATCTAGCTTCCTTCTTTTGGACATCGGACAGAGTTTCGGCTATTCTGACAGCAGGTATTGCTGCCCCATTATTGATGGTTGGAGCAAGTGCTGCTGCCAGGACTGGCCGGTCCTTCCAAGGTTTTAACAGATTTATATGGTAAATCTGTTCTGGCTTCCTTTTACCTGGTTGGTATACTTTATAGTTCACCTCACCTACTCTTCCAATTATTTCAAATGGACCTTGCCATTTAGCCAAAAATTTACTCTCCACGGTGGGGACGAGAACTAGTACTCGATCCCCTGGCGCAAATGTTCGAATCTTGGCCCCTCTATCATAAATCATTTTCTGTACTCCTTGAGCCAATTCCATATGTTCCTTAACAATTGGCATGACTGATGAAATCCTGTCCTGCATCTGGGACACGTGCTCTATTACACTTTTGTACGGTGTGACCTGTCCTTCCCATGTTTCTTTAGCCACATCTAATAAACCACGCGGATGTCTACCATATACAAGCTCGAAAGGTGAAAACCCTGTGGATGACTGTGGTACCTCCCTTATAGCAAACAGCAGATATGGGAGCAAAAAGTCCCAATTTTTGCCATCTTTATCTACCACCTTTTTCAGCATTTGTTTTAGGGTTTTATTAAATCTTTCCACCAATCCGTCAGTTTGGGGATGATAGACTGACGTACGTAGCTGGGTAACTTTAAAAAGCCTGCAAAGTTCCTTCATGACATTAGACATAAAGGGCGTCCCTTGGTCTGTGAGTATTTCTTTTGGAATACCAACCCGACTAAACACCTGGACCAGTTCTTTTGCGATGGTCTTTGACGAGGTATTGCGCAAAGGTATGGCCTCGGGGTAACGGGTAGCATAGTCCATTATGACTAAGATATGCTGGTGACCCCGAGCTGACGTTATTAGGGGACCCACCAAATCCATCCCAATGCGCTCAAAGGGTATTTCAATAATCGGCAGGGGCACCAAAGGGCTACGGAAATGGGGCATAGGGGCTGTAATCTGACACCGAGGGCAGGATTCACAATATGCTTTAATGTCTCCATGCATTCCAGGCCAGAAAAACCTCTCTAAAATCCTTTCAGTAGTTTTCTGGATCCCCAAATGGCCACCCATAATGTGTCCATGTGCCAGATCCAGAACAGTTCTCCGATAGGGCTTTGGGACCACTAACTGCTGTACCACCTCCTCTCTCTTCTTGTCTATCTGATACAACAAATCGTTCTCTAGAGCCATGTAGGGAAAAGCCAGCCTAGCACCAGACTCCACAGGATTCCCATTTATCACTTTTATATTCTCTCTGGCCCGTGTAAGGGTGGGGTCCTTCATTTGCTCACTTTGAAAGTCGTCTTTCCGAACGTCTAGGTCAGGCATACCCTGAAGTGTTACCCCTTCAGTCTCAGTCTCTGATGTGGACTCATCTAGATCCCCTGCCATAGCAGAGAATGGAAAAGGGGTGGAGCTATCTGCTGATAGCTCAACTACATCCCCTAGTGGGGAATCCTCTAATAGTTCTGGGCCTATATCAGATGCTGTCAATATCTGTGGTGTACTTTTTTGGGTTTCCAACTTGGATTCCCATAATTTCCAAAAATGTGGAAAATCTCTCCCAAGAATAACCTCATGCAGTAGTGCTGGGACTATTCCAACTTTATGACACACAGACCCATAGGGTGTGGTAATATAAGCAAGAGTAGTCTGGTATTCACATACATCCCCATGCACACAAGTCACAGTGAACGTGTCTGATTGACTGTCAGAGGGGGCTATAAGGCCTGCTTTCACCAGAGTTACTACACTCCCTGAGTCTAGCAGCGCAGTCACACTCTTATTATCCACTTTTAATTCACACAAATGTTTTTCTGCACTGTCTGAACCTGCCGCAGCACACACCATTTGCGCAAACATAGACATGCGTTTTTTCATAAAGGCGACATCACATTGCATAGGTTCAGTAGTCATAGGACAGTTCACTGCAATGTGTCCCAACCCATTACACCGAAAACATCTTATGGGACCTTTGTTTAGTCCAACATTATACCCTTTGAGCTTTCCTGAGCCCACAGTCTCATTGTCTTCTTCACTTAAAGTCTTTACATTTCTCCCAGTTCCCTTAAGCCCCGGAACAGTCTTACCCGGAACCCTCGGACTCCGTGGGGTTGAGAGCTGAGAGTTAGTTAGAAGGTCCTCAGCCGCAGAGTATCGCTCCACCAGGTCAATAAGCTGGTCTGCTGTATTCGGATCCCCGTGGCTCACCCACTTCCTTAGGGCTGGGGGTAGCGACCTCAGGAATTTGTCGAGGACCACACGCTGCACGACGTCAGGTGCTGATAGCATCTCGGGTTGTAGCCATTTTCGGGCCAAATGGATGAGATCGAACATCTGCGAGCGTGGGGGTTTATCCATTTTATATCTCCACTGATGTACTCGTTGTGCTCTAACTGCTAGGGTAACACCTAGCCGAGCCAGGATCTCCGACTTAAGTTTATCATAGTCCTGGGCAGTCTCAGGTTCCAGATCAAAATAAGCTTTTTGCGCTTCACCTGCAAGAAACGGGGCTAGCAGTCCTGCCCACCGTGGCTTTGGCCACGCTTCCCGCACTGCTGTCCTCTCAAATGTAGCCAGATAAGCTTCCACATCATCCTCTGCTGTCATCTTTTGCAAAAAATGACCCACATGGAAAGTTGTCTGCTCTTTTCCTGGCTGTACCACTGGAAGACTTGCCACACGCTGCACCACTTCCTGCAAGATTTGGCGGTCTTTATTTGCGGCCTCTATTAGGGTGGTTAGCTGTGCAGACAGTAAGCGGTTTGCTTCTTGCTGGGCTGCATTTGTACGCTGTTGTTCTCTGGTTGCCTCTTGCTGGGCTGCCACAGACTGTATCAGGGCCTTTACTACGTCATCCATTTTCAGACTTTTAACGTATTGCCCGCATCCTCCACCACTTGTGGGGGGATAAGCTCGGGATCGCCTTTGCTGGGGTCAAAGGACACTTGTCTGTTTCACACAATTCCAACCAGCCACCAAGGTAGAAGTTTTAAGCTGGCCTGGAGCCAGGTTTATTGAGCAGGTTGCACAAATAAAATAAAAGAAAAGAAAAGTCTTGCCTGTCCGGCACTTACTAAACATTAGAGGTTCCTATCTATCCGCTGGTGGGCTTCTCCCAGCCAGCTCACAAAACAAGGCTTCAACAACCTAGTGCTCACAGTTTGCTAACTCTGGGGACTCACTTTCTGTGTCCCCAGGCCGAGAGACTGACCTCCGGGCTCTGTTATATCCCTACCCTCAGTGCTGCTTCATTAATGACCTCACAGGTGAGATTCTTTCACCTGCTACTTACATAGGAGAGGAATCTAGGGGAAATATACCTCCCTTCCACTACTAATCCAGCATTGGTATCACAATATATATATATATAGAGAGAGAGAGAGAGAGAGCTGTCAGTCAATAGTTGTTAATAAGCAGTGTTATCAGTGATTGATAGCATTATATGGGTAAGTGTGTATACAGAGATATCTGTCATTGGCCAGGTGCATAAGTACCTGATGCTCCCAGCACTAACTGATAATACTGAGAGCATTAGATCATTATGTACCCATCCAGCAGCCATAAGTAGGGTTTGGGCGCCCTCCTTGTAGGTGCTATGGCCAGTCCGACCTCGCCATAGTGGCACAGTCCAGTGACTTTAATACAATTTAATTATTCTTTAAAATGGAATTCTTCTGTGAACAATCAGTTGGACCTTTTGGCGGGCAGGTGACTGAAAAAATGTCCTTGTCATTATGGAAATGCAGCACAGTTCTGTGCCTTCCCCAAAATTCTATTTTGCTGTATGATATTCATACTTCTGGCTAGCTGTCCATGAAAAAATGATCTATATGACTATGCCTTTTTCCCAGGTATATTCCCCATTCCCTGACCCTCTAGACATCTGGGCAGGTAGATTGGAACAGTGGACAGAACTGGCCCAGTTTGCTCTGACTGTCTTGTCCAGCCTTCAATGTCATCTCACGGTACTTTCACACTAGCGTTTTTCTTTTCCGGCATAGAGTTCCGTCCTTGGGGCTCTATACTGGAAAAGAACTGATCAGTTTTATCCTAATTCATTCTGAATGGAGAGCGAATCCGTTCAGGATGCTGCGGTTTTATCTCCGGACAAAAAAACTGAACACTTGCCTGAATGCCGGATCATTTTTTTTCCCATAAGAATGTAATAGTGCATTCAAATTTCTGCATTGACGGATCCAGTATTCCGGACTGCGCATGCGCAGACCTTTAAAAATGTGAAGAAAAAAAATATACCGGGTCCGTTTTGCCGGACGACACCAGAAAATGGATCCGGTATTGCAATGCATTTTTCGGACTGATCAGGATCCTGATAAGTATGAAAAATGCCTGATCAGCCAGAAAAAAATGACAACAAAACCACCTGCCGGAATCAAACAACGCAAGTGTGAAAGTGCCCTCAGAGATGGTTTTCAGAATGGCAGGTGACATCATCACACTCAAACTGACAAAGTTGTCCTGTGCCAGTGTTTAAAACACTTTAGTCAAAATGAATTACTGCATGCTTGGATCCATGAGGATTTTAGCTCTACTATTACTGTCAGTGGTTATTTATCACTGGCTCCAACACACCACGGCCGCTCTCTGCCTGCCTGCCATCGTGTTCCGCACTGCATGACTGCTGCCACTGGCACAACTGCTATTCTTTTTATTGCCACTACCATCTTAAACTGCTGCCGCTAATACTATTACCACCCCTAAACAGCTGCGCACACATCTTGGTTTGTCTATTCCATGCTGTGCTGTTTCAGCTGTTGCTACCATTGCTTACATTATTACCCCTACACACTTTATCCCTTCCATAGCCACACTGTACCGCTGTTCCCAAAAACAGAGAATGTTTCAAGACTTGTTCACTGCAAACCATTGTTAACCATTTGTGTGAATAAATATGAATAGGCTTCTATCCCTATTGAGATATAGTTTTTGTATGCTTGTGCAGAACAAGCCACTGTTTCTTATGACATTAATGTGAGTAGATAAATAGGTGCAGGGCTCCAACCCTGTTAAGGGTTAATTTTTGAATGTTATTAAAGACCATATGGCTCCAATAAGGGACAATTTTTGAAATGTTGCTGATATGAAAAAGATTACAAAATGTGACATTGCAGTGTGTTTTTAAATAAGCTGTTTGTTAGCACCTTTAGACATGTGGTTACCCAAAGCTATACAGTATATATCAGTGTCACTCTGACACATATACAAGTGGGCCGGATGGCAGATGCTGTACATGTGTGCTCCCACAATTCTGGCCACCAGGGACGCTGGTGCGCTTACCTATAATGTGCAAGCACGGTCACTGTGGTTGGATTAAGGGTGGTTGTGCAACATGCCGATTCCCCAGGGCACCATCGGGGTCCCAGTGTACAGGAAATGCTGAGTGGTGATGCAGCCTTACACATGTCACGGTGCTCCTACCTGGACACCATCTCTCTCCAGGGCTAGGCTCCGCATTATTCAAAGGAGATATAGTTGGAGAAATAAGCCGAGTCCAGACTTGATAAAGTTCAACAGTTTTACTTGAAAAAAAAAACTTACATCCAGATAATATTTGATCTTTCTCTGGCTCCAGCAGGTTTTAGGGGTGCACTGGCAGGTCAGCTCGGACACTTTGCTTTGCTTTCTCTGTTGTACTAATCTCTGGCTTTGGTCTGGTATCTGGACTTTTTAGAGGTTCTGGTACCTTTGATTGCGGTGTCTTTGGCTGTTGAACTGCAAGGGGTCGTGGTGCTCTACAAGCTGCTTCCTGGGGATCCTGCTGTAGTGGGGGAAATAACGCCAACTGACTGCTGCTTGTTGTCTTCTCTCCTTCCAAATTTCAACTTCCTATACAGCTTCCTGCAACCATTCCCTTGGTAGGAAACAGGCTTAGCCCACGTCTGCCCAAAAAAGGGGAGAATGGAATGGTAAGTTCCATTCTATCTAACGATACTCTCTGCCAGACACACTGCCACCTGCTGATCAATCAGGCACAGTGCACGTAATACAATACATAACAGTTACATAGCAATATTATTAACGCACAGTATCAGAACTCCTGGAAACAAAAGGCATAGTGGTGTCATACATTGGTTAGGCATTAGAGACTAGCAGCTTGCAGGAATAGTAGTGCCTGCTCCGGAGTACTACAGTTGTAACCCTGGATATGAGCAGTATATAATGTGATGGAAAAATGAGTCAAGACAGCAAAGGAGACAACAAGGACAATCACAAAACATTAGTAAAATTACACTGGCCAAAAATCTGACAAATAATTGCTAACGAATGTTCTTCTTAGCAATGCTCGTTAGTTATTATCTGGCTCTGTAAGGCTGCATTCACACGTCTGTGGAACACGGACCATGAGATACCGGACTGGCATACTGCACGGCGTCATTGGTTTTCATGACGCCGTGCACTTCCTGCTGTATATCTGTAAAGAATAAATCAAGGCAACTGGACGTACTGTAGATTTCTTCTTCTTCCTGCTGTAGCCGCAGTACAGTAATACACTCGTATAGATCATAACAGTGTATCACAGTACAGCGGCGGCAGCAGGAAGCGCACGGCGTCACAGTAACCAATGACGCCGTGCGCTCCTGCACTAAGCAGGATGCCAGTCTAATATCTGATGGTCCGTGTTCCATGGGCGTGTGAATGCAGCCTAAAGGAGTCGCCAATTACCCAATAAACGAGCAAAGCGATCATTCATCGGGTAATTTGATCATTAGTGTAGGCACATAAATGATCACTTGCAGGCAGCAGATCATGCTGTGTAAATAGCCTCTGCTGCCGGCAAATAAGGAGTCTGTATGCGGTCAAGCAATGGCATTAGCGATCCCTCCTCCCCATACTGCGGAGGAGATGGCTGCATGTAAATGCAATGGTCTCCTTCACTGAGGAGCAGGCATTTGTTGAGAAGAAACACCTCCTTCCTGACAATCGCCTGCAACATTGTCCTGTGTAAAGGGGCTATTAGTGCCTTGTGTTAACTCGGTCTACACCATGAATGCATTTTTCCTAAGTCAGTCAGTTACACACTAATGAGTTTTCTTTAGATTACAAGTACTCTTGCACAGATGGAGGCATTTCTGTAGCGGCCTCCTGGTCCAAAAGATCACGTTCATTTTCCTTATTGTGTGTAATGCTGGAGAACCCCAAGCAACCAGGCAAAGATTTGAACAAACGTGGATTTATTGAAAACACAGCAGTAAAGTCCAAGCCAGAAATCATACAGAAATAACATAGTCCAAATAATGACCTCTGTGGGAAAACGTCAGAGAAAAGCCAGACAAGGCTAAAGTTCATATAGAAGAGTCTGTGAAACCAGGTACCTAAGGATGAGACGGTGAAGTATCCAGGGTCCGATCCGAGGCCACACACGGTGCAACTGTAGAGCAGAGACGAGGTTTCCAGAGGCATTCACTAGATGGAGACACTCAGAGTTCATGCATGGATCAAACTTAGTGACTATGAACCAGCATACTCCCAGGTTGTAGAGACAACAGTGAGCACTGGTCAGCCAGGGAGATCACCTTTTAAACACCTGCTGGCCAATCCCAGAGTGCTGCTTGTCAGAACCTCGTAGGTCATGCAATCATCCTACTCATTAGCACCTGTGCATCAAATCCCTAATCAACTTTGAGTTTGTGCACAGATGCTTTACCTGCCAGTAGCCGACGTAGCGCATAAGATGCACACACCTTGGCCGCGCATTCCTTTGCGAATCACCCATCGGGCGTGCGCGCGGATGTCCAACCGACTCGGCACAGGATCACGCCAGCATGGACGCCAGAACGGAACCCGCAGGAGACACCAGAGGCAGGACCAGCCGTGACGTATTGTCATCAGCCCGGCAAGTCTGCCTCCGGGATCCCCGCAGTATTCCCCTCCAGCGCCCATGCGGACGCTCCACCGTATCTGCCCGCAAGGGAACCGGAACCGTAGACTCCCTTACATTGTATGTATACATTTGGTAATTTTGGTAAGCCTTCCTTCATGTATTATGTTTCCAAAACGATTGTTTACATGCAATATTTTATTGAACAGTATTTACATTTTAGAGAATAAAACCATGAATTGTCTACAAACTGGTTTAATCTGTCAGAATTCTTGATTTCAATTAGATGTGATACCACTGCTAACTTGGGGACCATACATATGTACCAGAGCTGAGATTACCGCTTTCTTAATATCTTAATAAATCTTCAGACATCGATCTGGCGCCCTCTGCTGTGCCAAACAGGCACACGGGAATAAGATGCTGCAGAAGCTTCTCTGTGTGTTACAAACATGCTGCTCTTACAAGGGAATATAACATGGTCCCCAACGGGGAAGCACATAGGTAGTCCAGATGAGACAACCTCTTTGAAGACCTGCCCTGTCTTGTGCCTTTAAAATTCACAGATCTTCCCTCTTTTGACAAATTCATGTTACAACCTCCCTTTCTTAAACTGTTCTCACAATCTAGGAATTGCATGCCTGTAGTTCATGTAAACGATAAGGGGAACAAGGAGGGAGCCACCTCATCTCCTCAAGGACATCCAAACAAATTTGGCCTCTAATTGCCAAAACCTCAGTTTTATAAGGAAACATAGCCGCCATTAAGACCTCATGCTAGTCAATAGAGATGAGCGAATTTTTCAACATTTGATTTGGCCGGTTCGCTGAATTATTCGCAGTAAATCTTGGTACAAAAAAGGCTATTTTCTGGCTGCAGAGAGTCTTTATAGGGGTGTAGAACACTGTGCCTTGCAATAACATGCTTAGGGAGTCTGCTGTGGTAGTGAAATAATACTGTGAGTCAGTATGACATGCAGATGACCGGCGTCGTTCTTAGAATCACTATTTGGGCAGTCACTGGGCCAAAACTGACCAAATAACTCAAGTATGAACTCAGCCTTACAGGTCGATGTTAGCACCAAGAAGAAGCGCACTCCTTTTACACAGCTGATTCCACATAGATGTCTACAGAACCTGTTCTATTAAACGCTTATATAAGTAGACTCCCCCCCCCCCACAGAGTGGGGAGGGTTCAGCAGTAAGTTTGTGTTGACGTCACTGATTATTTTGCCCTTCCTCTGATACGTCAGAACAATAACCCCACAAAAAACTGATCCTGTCTGTTTAGCATCCGACTTCACTTGGTCAGCATTTGGTCAGTAATCCATCAGTATTGCTAATGCCCAAAAAATAACAGGAGTGGATCCAAAACAGATGACAAGTGAATGGAATATTTGCATGTCTTCTGTGTTTTGTACCCACTCCTGCTTTTGGCTACCAAATCACAAGCCAATTCTGATGGGACCATACAGGCCTTACAGCTGCTACACAGACAGTATCAGTTGTCCGTCTAATTTTTCATTCCTTCTGACAGATCAGAAGAAGGGTCAGATAAATGATAATGTCAGCCAGGCCGAAAGGCAAAATAGTGGCCCAGTGATGAAGTGGGGAGGGTGGGAACAGCATGAAAAGTCCACAGAGTGGCCCAATGACATAGTGGTGAGGTGAAAGCAGCATGAGGAGACCACAGAGTGGCCCAATGACAGAGTCTGGAGGTGGCGGCAGCATCAGGAGACCACAGAGCGGCACAATGACAGAGTGTGGAGGTGGCGGCAGCATCAGGAGGCCACAGAGTGGCACAATGACAGTGTGGAGGTGGCAGCAGCAGTATCATGAGACCACAGAGTTGCAAGGTGACATAATGTGGAGGTGACAGCAGCATCAGGAGACCACAGAGTGACCCAGTGACAGAGTGTGGAGGTGGAAGCAACATCAGGAAACCACAGAGTGGCACGGTGACATAGTGTGGAGGTGGCAGCAGCATCAGGAGACCACAGAGTGGCACAATGACAGTGTGGAGGTGGCAGCAGCAGTATCATGAGACCACAGAGTTGCAAGGTGACATAATGTGGAGGTGACAGCAGTATCAGGAGACCACAGAGTGTGGAGGTGGAAGCAACATCAGGAGACCACAGAGTGGCAAGGTGACATAGTGAGGAGGTGGCAGCAGCATTAGGAGACCACAGAGTGACCCGGTGAAGGAGCGAGGAGGTGGGTGGCAATACGTGTACCAGCTGAAAATGGTGGGTGAAAGAAGGAGCACTTGGCATCAGATGTGTGGCAGCATCAGAATAGTAGCTGAGGCAGGTAACCAGAAAAAACGGTCTCTTTTGTCAAAGTGTGGTGTGGCACCCTGGATGATCTAGTCTGATGCATCAGGCATTGGTGGGTGGAAATTCTGGCTGATCAACGCCTGATTCATCTTGACAAAGGTCAGTCTCTGCACATTTTGGGTAGACAGGCGAGTTCTTCTTGGGGTAATTATGGCCCCCGCCGCACTAAACACCCGCTCTGATGCTACACTACTGGCTGGGCAGGACAGCTTTTCCAGGTCAAACTCTGATAGTTGTGGCCACAAATCCAGTTTGGCTGCCCAGTAGTCCAGAATATCTTCAATGTGGGGTGGCAGGATGCTGTCTAAGTATGCCACCATCTGCTGGTTCAGGTCCTGCTCCAGGTATAGCTGCTGGTCAGTAGTTTCTTCACTAGGCAGGTGAAGAAAGCTGCTTATCAGCGACTCTAGACTCGAGTTGCTATTGATGAAGCTGGAACTGCTTCTACTCCCCCACCCAGCCACATCAACCATGGCAGAGGAACGTGAGCGCAGAGGGCCCCCTGGTCAGACCTGTGAAAGGATGCATTTTTGTCCGCCAGATGACCGCAAACCAGATGTATGAGCCATGTGTGCATTCTATTGTTTAAAGGTAACCTGTCATGTAGATATTTGATTATAATCTAACTAATTATATACAATCATTAACTACTAAAAAGTACCTTAGGCCTCTTTCACACTTGCGTTGTCCGGATCCGGCGTGTACTCCATTTGCCGGAATTACACGCCGGATCCGGAAAAACGCAAGTGAACTGAAAGCATTTGGAGACGGATCCGTCTTCAAAATGCGTTCAGTGTTACTATGGCAGCCAGGACGCTATTAAAGTCCTGGTTGCCATAGTAGTAGTGGGGAGCGGGGGAGCGGTATACTTACAGTCCGTGCGGCTCCCCGGGCGCTCCAGAGTGACGTCAGAGCGCCCGATGCGCATGGATGACGTGCCATGCGATCACGTCATCCATGCGCGTGGGGCGCCCTGACGTCACTCTGGAGCACCCCGCGAGCCGCACGGACAGTAAGTATACTGCTCCCCCGCTCCCCACTACACTTTACCATGGCTGCCATAGTAACCATTCAGAAAAAGCTAAACATCGGATCCGCAATGCGCCGAAACGACGTTTAGCTTAAGGCCGGATCAATGCCTTTCAATGGGCATTAATTCCGGATCCGGCCTTGCGGCAAGTGTTCAGGATTTTTGGCCGGAGCAAAAAAGCGCAGCATGCTGCAGTATTTTCTCCGGCCAAAAAACGTTCCGTTCCGGAACTGAAGACATCCTGATGCATCCTGAACGGATTTCTCTCCATTCAGAATGCATTAGGATAAAACTGATCAGGATTCTTCCGGCATAGAGCCCCGACGACGGAACTCTATGCCGGAAGAAAAGAACGCAAGTGTGAAAGAGCCCTTATATGTATTCACTTACTGGTTTGACAGATGGTTACTTCATAATATATATACAAACTTGCCACATGCTAATGAGCTGATTTGAGTCCAGTGTGATGTCATCAAGTCCAGCAATTTTTATTTATTTTTTTATTCAGAGCTATAGCCACTCCTCTGCCCACCTGCTGCTGATTCATATGGAAAAAAAAAACTGTCAATCAGCAGCAGGTAGGCGGGAAGAGTCAGGAGCTCATGAATATTCAGGACTCATCATTATGAGCTGGAGCTTTTCAATACAAGATGTTGGCAAATTGACTGGGTCAATTAAAGAAAGTGACTCAGCATTTTGCTAAGAGAATCAGTCACTTATTTATGTTGCCCTTAATTAGGACTAGTGATGTCCCAAACTATTCGCCGGCGAACAGTTCCCGGCAAACATAGCTTGTTCGAGTTCGCCGCGGCGGGCGAACATATGCGATGTTCGGTCCGCCCCCTATTCATCATCATTGAGTAAACTTTGACCCTGTACCTCACAGTCAGCAGACACATTCCAGCCAATCAGCAGCAGACCCGCCCTCCCAGACCCTCCCACCTCCAGGACAGCATCCATTTTAGATTCATTCTGAAGCTGCATTCACAGTGAGAGGAGGGACAGTGCTGCAGCTGCTGATTCAATAGGGAAAGCGTTAGCTAGGGCAGTGTTCTGTGTCCACAGACTCATCTGCTGTAAGGACAGCGTCCTCACAGCACCCCAAAAACCCCTTTTCAGGGCTTGTACATCAGTCTGCTATTTTTTATATATATATATATATATATATATTGCAGTTGCCTGGCTGCCTGTGTGTGAGAGGCTGCAGGCTCAGTCACAGACAGCACTGTGTGCACACAATTCATACAGGGTGTGACAGAAAATACCTCGCAGATAAAAAAAAAAATCTATTTAATATTTTTCTGTGACATAATCACATTTGCAAGCCCGTGTGTGTCAGGCCCACACAGACTGTATTGTGGCCACTGGCTAGTGGCTAGGCCTGCACTCATACCGTTACAGGGTGTCATTCACCCAAATACCTTGCAGATAAAAAAATTATATTTAAAACTTTTCTGTGATCTAATCACATTTGCAAGCCCCTGTGTGTCAGGCCCACACAGACTGTACTGTGCCCACTGGCTAGGCCTCCACTCATACGTTACAGGGTGTCATTCACTGAAATACCTTGCAAATAAAAAAAAATTATATTTAAAATTTTTCTGTGATATAATCACATTTGCAAGCCTGTGTGTGTCAGGCCCACACAGACTGTACTGTGCCCA
Organism: Bufo gargarizans; assembly: GCF_014858855.1. NCBI lineage: Eukaryota > Metazoa > Chordata > Amphibia > Anura > Bufonidae > Bufo > Bufo gargarizans. Next base: position 720,136,955 of record NC_058081.1, on the reverse strand, counting down.
CTGCCCACCACTTATATAGGGTGACACAGTACCTTGCACGCATAGTAGCACTTAAAAAAAAAAAAAATGACAGGCAGAGGCAGGCCATGCCACAGGGGCCGTCGTGTTCGTGGTGCTGTGATTTCCACTGGCTCTATAAAAATGCCCAGTGTTCAGAGGCCACGTACCCTGAACCCAAAAAATTCAGAGAAAATAGTTGACTGGCTTACACAGGACACTCAATCTTCAACAGCTTCCGCTAAAGACCTTGACGCACCATCCTCCTCCAGCTCAGCTTTGGTCACCTGCTCTCAAGTTACCACTCTCCCGCCCGCCGCCACCACCACCACTACCACCACAGCCGCTTCACTTGATCCATCAGAAGAGTTATTTACACATCAGTTGGATGAAATTAGTGATGCACAACCATTATTGACAGGGGATGTAGATAACAGGGATATGTCTCAGTCAGGCAGCATTACACACATGGACGTACAGTGTGATGATGAGGATGTTGTACCCGCTGCTGCTTCCTTTGCTCAGGTGTCAGATACAAGTGAAGTGGTTGATGATGGACGATGTGTCCGTGGATGCCACGTGGGTGCCTGCTCGAAGAGAAGAAGAAGAGGGGGAAACCTTAGAAGGGGAGACAGAGAGAAGGAGGAGACGAGTTGGAAGCAGGGGGAGGTCGTCGTAAGGAGCAAGTGGTACAGTCAGACAGCATGTATTGGCACCCGGGGTCAGCCAGACAGCACGTCAATCAACGCATGCTGTTGCCACCACCAGAATGCCGTCATTGCAAAGCTCAGCAGTGTGGCATTTTTTTTGTGTGTCTGCCTCTGACAACAGCGATGCCATTTGCAACCTGTGCCAAAAGAAACTGAGTTGTCGGAAACCCAACACCCACCTAGGTACAACTGCTTTGCGAAGGCACATGATCGCACATCACAAACGCCTATGGGATCAACACATGATGACAAGCAGAAGCAGCACACAAGCTCAAAGCCACCATCCTCCTCCTGGTCCAGCATCTTCAGCCACGTCAACCACTGCTGTCCTCCTTGCCCCCTCTCAACCACCCACCACTCCGCCTCTCACCTTCAGCAGTTCCATCTCATCTGCCAACAGTCAGGTGTCTGTAAAGGAAATGTTTGAGCGTAAGAAGCCAATGTCACAGAATCACCCCCTTGCCCGGCGTCTGACAGCTGGCTTGACGGAACTCTTAGCCCGCCAGCTTTTACCATACCAGCTGGTGGAGTCTGAGGCCTTCAAAAAATTTGTCGCTTTTGCGACACCACAGTGGAAGGTACCCGGACATTTTTTTTTTTCTAATAAGGCAATCCCAAGCCTCTACTCAGTGATTGAAAAGGAAGGCATCTCTGGCATACAGTGTTGGGGCAAGGGTCCATCTGACCACTGATACCTGGTCTGCAAAGCACGGTCAGTGCAGGTATATCACCTACAATGCGCATTGGGTCAACCTGCTGACGGCTGCCAAGCATGGAATGGGTGGCACTGCAGCGGAATTGGTGACACCACCACGACTTGCAGGCAGGCCTACTGCCACCTCCTCTACTCCATCTACTCCATCCTCTTCCATAACCTCCTCGGCTGAGTCCTCTTCTGCTGCGGCGTCTGGCTGCACAACTACTGAATACCCTCAGCTCCCCAGGGGCTATTCCACATCCCGGATACGACAGTGTCACACTGTCTTAGGGTTGACTTGCCTGAAAGCAGAGAGCCATACCGGACCAGCACTCCTGTCCGCCCTGAACGCACAGGTGGATCAGTGGCTGACCCTGCACGAACTGGAGATCGGCAAAGTGGTGTGTGGCAATGGAAGCAATTTGTTGGCGGCATTGAATTTGGGCAAGTTGTCACATGTGCCGTGCATGGCACATGTGTTGAATCTCATCGTACAACACTTTGTGTCTAAGTACCCAGGCTTACAGGACATCCTCAAGCAGGCCAGGAAGGTGTGTGGCCATTTCAGCCGTTCCTACACGGCCATGGCACACTTTTCAGACATTCAGCGCCGAAACAACATGCCAGTAAGGCGCTTGATTTGCGACAGCTCGACACTCCTAATGTTCGACCGCCTGCTCCAACAAGAAAAAGCCGTCAACGAGTATTTGTATGACCGGGGTGCTAGGACAGCCTTTCCGGAGCTGGGAATTTTTTTGCCACGTTACTGGACGCTCATGCGCAATGCCTGTAGGCTCATGCGTCCTTTTGAGGAGGTGACAAACCTAGTCAGTCGCACCGAAGGCACCATCAGCGACCTCATCACATTTGTTTTCTTCCTGGGGCGTGCCCTGCTAAGAGTGCTGGATCAGGCTGTAGATGAGCGTGAAGAGGAAGAGTTGTGGTCATCATTACCACCAGAAACAGCCTTGTCATCATCGCTTGCCGGACCTGCGGCAATGCTGCAAGAGGAGTATGAGGAAGAGGAGTCAGAGGAGGAATGTGGCTTTGAGGAGAAGGAAGACTAACCACAGCAGGCATCCCAAGGTGCTCGTTGTTGTCACCTATCTGGGACCCATGGTGTTGTACGTGGCTGGGGGGAAGAACAGACCGTCAATGACATCAGTGATGAGGAGGAATGTGAAATGAGTAGCTCGACATCCAACCTTGTGCAAATGGGGTCTTTCATGCTGTAATGTCTGTTGAGGGACCCTCGTATAAAAAGGATGAAAGAGAATGACCTGTACTGGGTGGCCACGCTACTAGACCCCCGGTATAAGCAGAAAGTGGTGGAAATGTTACCAAATTACCGGAAGTCAGAAAGGATGCAGCAGTTCAAAATCAAACTAAAAAATATGCTTTACACAGCTTATAAGGGGGATGTCACAGCACAACGGGAATCTAACAGGGGAAGAGGGGAAAGTAATCCTCCTCCTACCACGACCACGGCGGCAAGGACAGGACCCTTTACAGGTGTGTTGTTGATGGAGGACATGCAGAGCTTTTTCAGTCCTACACATCACCACAGCCCTTCGGGATCCAGCCTTAGAGAACGACTCGACCGACAGGTGGCAGACTACCTCACCTTAACTGCAGATATCGACACTCTGAGGAGCGATGAACCCCTTGACTACTGGGTGTGCAGGCTGGACCTGTGGCCTGAGCTATCCCAGTTTGCGATAGAACTTCTGGCCTGCCCCGCTTCAAATGTCCTGTCAGAAAGGACCTGTAATGCAGCAGGAAGCATTGTCACTGACAAAAGAAGTTGCCTCGGTCAAAAAAGTGTTGATTACCTCACCTTCATTAAGATGAATGAGGCATGGATCCCGAAGGGACTGACAGTAGGGGATACGTTTAACTAACAAAAGGCCTGATGACATGCCTTGGCCTCAAAATGGTCCCCACGCTGCTGTATTTAAAGGGCTTCTGTCACCCCACTAAACTTTTTTTTTTTTTGCTTACTTATAATCCCTACACTGCGATTTATGGCTACATGATCAAATTAATCATTTTGGTCCTGTAGATTTAGTTTAAAACAAGCTTTTAAAATCTTGCGCCTGCGGCCGTACCTGTATTCAATTGCCGCAGGCACACTGAAAGGCGGCCGCCCGCTCGGCCGCTCTATCCTTATTGCGCCTGTGCCGATGAGACGTCACATCTACACCCGGCGCAGGCGCATTGAGGATGGAGCGGCCGCTTCTCAGTGCGCCTGCGTCAATTGAAGACAGGTACGGCCGCGGCGCAGGCGCAAGATTTTAAATGCAAACAGGCAGGGTCAGCAGAGAACGATCCCGTTCCCTGGCCCTGTCAATCACAATGTGGAGGGGGCGGAGGTTGCGGCTGCTACCACCAAGTAGCCGCCCTACTTGCTGGTAGCAAGGTAATTAGCATATTTTAAAAGCTTGTTTTAAACTAAATCTACAGGACCAAAATGATTAATTTGATCATGTAGCCATAAATCGCAGTGTAGGGATTATAAGTAAGCAAAAAAAAAAAAAAAAAGGTTTAGTGGGGTGACAGAAGCCCTTTAATGTCTGCATACCGGATGACTTTTGTGAATTCTCCGCCACCAACTAGGGTTCAAGCCGCAATGTTTTAGTCACCTTTCTGCATGGAAAATATCAATTTCTCCATCCGCTGCTACAACAGCGGCTGCAACAATAGCATTATTTTTCAGGTATGTGTACATGCCTAATTTTTCTGGCCTCTAGTGCTGCACTGTGGCTGCAAAAACAAAACAAAAAAATGGCACATACAAGTGTCAATTCCCCTTTTGTGATCGTTACCTTGTTGTGGTGAAGGGGCTTGCGTATCACAATGAAGCGATCGTCACCTCTATGAGTGTGTTGGCAATGTTGCCACACCCCTGATGATAAGGCTGTTGCTTCATTATGATAAGACCAAAAGCGATCGGCTGGATAATTTTTAATAGAAAAAACTTACATTTTTTTATTTATTTATTTTAAGTTGTATGGGTGGGTTTTTAATACATAAAATAAAAAAAATCATAATAAAGTCTCTTAATAGTTTATTAGAAATAATGCAGACAATTAAAAAAATCCCCATCAATTCCAATACAAATCAAGTACAAAGCTCAGAACTAAATTATTCCAGGATGTCGTAATGGTTCGTTAATTCGACAATGGTTAATCAATTCGACACACGTCCCCGGATAGGGGACATAACAGGGATTAAACTGATAGGAATAGGACTAGTTAAGACACTACTCACATAGGGTCAGGGTGTCACAGCACATTGCTCCGTGCACGCGCAGTGCCCCAACTTGGGAGTAAGAGGACCGACCAAGCTGCTTTTTCCATCTCCCGGTTCCTAAAATCAATTCAGTTTGGTGTATCAGAGTTTGGTCTGTCACTGTGAAGGCAGTCGAAGGTACCCGGCCTAAATTTTTTTTTCACAAAAGGCAATCCCTGATATGGAACGTAACAGGGATTAAACTGATGAGAATAGTACTACAGAAAATACCACTCATATCGGGTGTGACAGTAAATTGCACGGCAGAGACCCAGTGACCGTGGATTCAAACAAAGGGGAGGGAGCCAGCGTTTTTTTAACCATCTCCCCGTTCGAAAAATCCATTTAATAAATGGATCCCAGATTGGGGACGTAACAGGGATTAAACTGATGAGCAGAGAGAACTACAGAAAATACCACTCATATCGGGTGTGAGAGTAAATTGCACGGCGCAGACGCAGTGACCGTGGTGTGGATTCAAACAAAGGGGAGGGAGCCAGCATTTTTTTAACCATCTCCCCATTCGAAAAATCTATTCAATTCACCTTTCGGGGACCCTTGGTGTTGTACATGGCTGGGTGGAGGAAGAAACCTTCAATGACATCAACGGGACATGGCTAGCTTGGTATCCAACCTTATGCAAATGGAAAGTTTGCGGTTGGGCACATGGACTGTTTGCGGTTGAAAGGGGAGTTTGGTCTGTCAATGTCTGTGAAGCGGGCATAACCCTTACACTATCTGATCGATACAACATCATACCTGATCGTATACACACACTGGATGTTTTAAACCATGTTGTTCAAAAAAAATTGGATTGTTAGGTGATTTATGCCCTTTATGGATTAAAATCCAACTCTGCGTCAACTATGTAATTTTCCATGGGAGTTTTGTCATGGATCCCCCTTCGGCATGCCACAGTCCAGGTGTTAGTCCCCTTAAAACAACTTTTCCTTCACTATTGTAGCCAGAAAGAGTCCCTGTGGGTTTTAAAATTTGCCTGCAAATAGAAATCAATGGCGGTTTGTCCTGTTAGCCCGTTTCGCGAACATTAGTAGAAATTCGCGTTCACCGTTCGCGAACGGAAACATTTTTCTACCCACGACTAGAGTTGCATTCATACGTCTATCGGGCTATTGCCTTGTATACCCAGCAGCTGAGAGCTGCGATGTAACCCACGGCATATGCCCCCCCCTGCGCTGTACCTTGTATACCGCCCCCTGCTCTGTACCTTGTATGCCTCCCCCCTGCTCTGTACCTTGTATGCTCCTTGTACCGCCATCCTCCCGGCCGCTCGCATCTCGCTCCTACGCATGTGCGAGATTTCATGCGGCGAGCGTGGATACACGGGATCCTCACGGCCGCTCGCATCTTGCTCCTGCGCATGTGCAAGATCTCCGTGCGGCGTATCTAAGTGCGGCGCAGATGTGCATATGTGAATGTGAATATGAAGAATAACATAACAAAAACATGTTCAGGGTATAGGTGGCACATGTTTAGGGTCTGGGAGGCAGGGAGGGAGGACAAGGAAGGTGGTGGGATGCAGGGATGGTGGTGATACCATGGGATGGCAGTGGTACCTAGGGATGGTGGTGGGATGCAGGGATGGCAGTGGTATCTAGGGATGGTGGTGGGATGCAGGGATGGCAGTGGTATCTAGGGATGGTGGCGGGATGCAGGGATGGCAGTGGTATCTAGGGATGGTGGTGGGATGCAGGGATGGCAGTGGTATCTAGGGATGGTGGTGGTACGCAGTGATGGCAGTGGTACCCAGGGATGGTGGTGGGATGCAGGGATGGCAGTGGTATCTAGGGATAGTGGTGGGATGCAGGGATGGCAGTGGTATCTAGGGATAGTGGTGGGATGCAGGGATGGCAGTGGTATCTAGGGATGGTGGTGGGATGCAGGGATGGCAGTGGTATCTAGGGATGGTGGTGGGATGCAGGGATGGCAGTGGTATCTAGGGATGGTGGTGGTACGCAGGGATGGCAGTGGTACCCAGGGATGGCGGTGGTATCTAGGGATGGCGGTGGTATCTAGGGATGCAGGGATGGCGGTGGGATGCAGGGATGGCGGTGGTATCTAGGGATGGCGGTGGTATCTAGGGATGGTGGTGGGATTCAGGGATAGCAGAGGTACCCAGGGATGGTGGTGGGATGCAGTAATGTACTGCTGTGTGTTGAAAAAGGGGTAGTTATATACGGCGAGTATATCCCAAACTCTATATTTTCAGTGTAAAAGTTGGGGGTCGTCTTATACGCCCAGTCGTCTTATACGCCGGCATATACGGTACATAGTTATTTTTGGCCCTCATTCCTGCCTAGTCTAGGCAGTTAGGTTTCGGTCCCACGATCTCCTGAGGCTAGGGCATTGCCAGTACTCGCACTAGAACCAAAACTTTACAAGGTTCAGTTGGTTTTCATGATCCATTTCACAAAGTATTCCCGTTCCTCCATTCCGCTTCGGGGCAGTATCTGCAATATTGAGCATTATGTCTTTGGCCTTGTCATCCACAAGATGGGTTGTAGGTCTCCTTCTGGTCTTGCCTCATATACCCCGAATTTTTGCTCTAGATCCCTGATGCCTTGCAGTTGGCTTGGGGATTAGTTTGCACATGCCATTCGAGTTCCTTTTCTACCCTACTTGGCTTGGTTTTTGCCCACTTATAGGCCTACCCACGATCATGGCTTAGGGCAGACAACAAGCCATTTAGTCAAGTTAGCTAAGACACGCCTAGCTGGGTTAGGTTGTTCCCATGGTTTCTCTCCCTAGGGTTCTTCGTTTGGTCTGTCAATGTCTGTAAAGCGGGCGTAACCCTTACACTAAGCAAAAAAAGCAAGTGGAGATAATATATCAAAATATCACTTTTATTCTCGAATACAAAAAGAATGGGAAAAGACAGGATGGTAAAACAGTATACAGAAAAATATAGGGCAATATACACATTTGCGAGATCATATAATCCACACGGATAGGTGTGCATAACCAACAGGTAAAGGAATATATATAAATGGTGTCTGGACAACCTATACTGCAACACTTACACTACCTGATCGATACAACAACATACCTGATCGTATACACACACTGGATGTTTTAAACCACGTTGTTCAAAAAAAAATTGGATTGTTAGGTGATTTATGCCCTTTATGGATTAAAATCCAACTCTGCGTCAACTATGTAATTTTCCATGGGAGTTTTACCATGGATCCCCCTCCGGCATGCCACAGTCCAGGTGTTAGTCCCCTTGAAACAACTTTTCCATCGCTATTGTAGCCAGAAAGAGTCCCTGTGGGTTTTAAAATTCGCCTGCCTATAGAAGTAAATGGCGGTTCGCCCGGTTCGCCCGTTTGCAAATATTTGTAGAAATTTGCGTTCGCCGTTCGCGAACGGAAAATTTTATGTTTGGGACATCTCTAGTAGACAGGAGAGTTCTTCTTGGGGTAATTATGGCCCCCGCCGCACTAAACACCCGCTCTGATGCTACACTACTGGCTGGGCAGGACAGCTTTTCCAGGTCAAACTCTGATAGTTGCGGCCACAAATCCAGTTTGGCTGCCCAGTAGTCCAGAATATCTTCAATGTGGGGTGGCAGGATGCTGTCAAAGTATGCCACCATCTGCTGGTTCAGGTCCTGCTCCAGGTATAGCTGCTGGTCAGTAGTTTCTTCACTAGGCAGGTGATAAAAGCTGGTTATCAGCGACTCTAGTCTCGAGTTGCTATTGATGAAGCTGGAACTGCTTATACTCCCCCACCCTGCCACAGCAGCCATGGCAGAGGAACGTGAGCGCAGAGGGCCCCCTGGTCAGACCTGTGAAAGGATGCATTTTTGTCCGCTAGATGACCGCAAACCAGATGTATGAGCCATGTGTGCATTCTTTTGTTTAAAGGGAACTTGTCATTGGATATTTGATTATAATCTAACTAATTATATACAATCATTAACTACTAAAAAAGTACCTTAGATGTATTCACTTACTGGTTTGACAGATGGTTACTTTATAATATATATACAAACTTGTCACATGCCGCATGCTAATTAGCTGATTTGAGTCCAGCGTGATGTCAGCGAGTCCAGCGATTTTTTATTTTATTTTATTTATTTTATTCAGAGCTATAGCCACTCCCCTGCCCACCTGCTGCTGATTCATATGGAAAATAACTGTCAATCAGCAGCAGGTAGGTGGGGAGAGTCAGGAGCTCATGAATATTCAGGACTCATCATTATGAGCTAGCACTTTTCAATACAAGATGTTGGCAGATTGACTGGGTCAATTAAAGAAAGTGACTCGGCATTTTGCTAAGAGAATCAGTCACTTATTTATGTTGCCCTTAGTTAGGACACCATAAAACTGGTGACAGGTTCCCTTTCAGGTCAATAGGGGAGGGGGAAAATGGGGATTCATTGCAGTTTTCAAATCTACCTATGGGGATATCAGTTAAGAAGCCAATTGTCTCTTCTTAAGGAGCACCTCTTTGTGATGTCATGTCTGCTTTTTAAGTCAATGTAACGTGAATATAGCTCTCTCTTCTACCATGGCTCTGGGGGGGGGATTGAGAAGATGCTTTCATGAAACCTACTGTGTGGCTGGTCTCATTATAAAAGCAGTATGGTGTACACATACTTATACTTCTAATTGATTTGGCACCACACAAAGAAGATGGGAGAATCACTTGAATTGTACTGACAAAATGGCGTCCCTGGGTGGGCAGAAAGCTTGCGTAACTTCCAATTCAAATGCCACAAGAGCGATTTAAACATAACCATCAGATGAGATCATATGCCGGCAACGTAAGAAATCATTATTTCTTACGATTATCCTCTGAAACTTCCGCTTTTGTGGGTTCTCAAGAGTTGAATTGGTGTTATCGCGATAGAAGGGTGCAAATTATAGCTGATCTTTCCAGAACGAAAGAACCCGTTTGAGTATTCCTTCTTTGTGTGGCTTTTTATGTGGTAGGACATGCTGGAACTAAGCGGAAACTGGTAGATAGCAAAGCTCTGACAAGAGTTTTTGGAGATTCATGAGTAGTGACCAGGGTCCTCATGAGTGTGTAAGATTAACATGCAATTGCATATTAAATAAGCAATTGGAGGTTATTAAGTTGGAGTCCTGCACAATTGAAATTGTGGGATCAATACTGTTTTAGCTATTATTAAGTTAGTGAGTTTAATAGCAACCAGATATTGTTAAGTTGGTGCCCCACAATGATGGGTAATTCTAATGTTACAGGATATAGTGAGGAGATGTAACAGCGGCTCAGCAAATGCAAGAAAAAGAGCAAATGTTTCAGTTAAAAAGACTGAAGCATTTAGTCATACTGTGTAGCAGATATTTCCGGTATAATCCGGAAATACGTAGTATTGTGTATGAGTTCCCCCTAGAGGGTGCATATCGTAACTAAAGTTTCAGCTATTCAGTTAAAATTGTTCATGTTTGCAATTGACATGCAAGAAAACGGTAGACTAAATCAAGGATTGTGGAAAGTGTATTGAAGGAAAAGAGAAGTTGGTTGAAGGATAATAATAGGCTGGTGCAAGAGTTATGGTGGACATTTTTTATGGAAGTGATTTTGAATCATACAGAGAACAAAGAAGTTGCCATGTGGCATCCTATTCCCCTTTCTCAAAATCTGCTGTAACCCAATCTGGTCAATCTGTGACTTGTAGTTCGACAAAAACTTTTCTTGTTTTTCCTCTGGAATGTGCTCCTCTAGAGAGAACCCCTTCCATTGTTTATTTTGCTCCCTTCCCCTCCTGTGCTCTAACTGAAACCCCCTCCTCAGGAATTCAACCCCCCCCTCCATATGGGGGTTTGGGGGAGGTGGGGCTGGTAATACATCTGCAGACTATGAAGATACTAACAATCTTCCAGACAGGGCTCCAGCATTGGATTAGAGACAATGATGTCTGTAAATAACCTTTCCCAATTGTATGTTCCACTACTTTAAAATGTTCCCTCATATTCCTATGATTAGAGTTGAGCAGACACCTGGATGTTCGGGTTTGACAGGTTCGGCCAAACTTCACAAAAAAGTTAGAGTTCGGAACCCGAACTTGACCCCGAACCCCATTGAAGTCAATGGGGACCTGAACTTTTGAGCACTAAAATAGCTGTAAAAATATCATGGAAAGGGCTAGAGGGAGCAGAAGGTTGAGGATGTGGCGGTGTAGATGGAAGCAGCGGTGGAGGAGGTAGCATTCATTTTTTTTTTTATTAGGGTACACCCCAAAACATTGGGAAATATAACCTGTGATAACCCCCTCCAGTCATAATAAACACACGTTCAGACAATACACTGACGGCAGGGCAGGCCAGCACCTCTAAGGCATAAAGGACAAGCTCAGGCCATGTGCAGTACGCAGCACTGCAGGGTGAGACGAATGGTGAGGTCACAGGGGTAGTTACTAACCAAGGGTGTTTTTGGTACTCACAGTTTTTATATACCCTGGGCAGCAGTGATGGAGAGGCTGGCACATGGATCCTCTGGGACACTCTCTGTATATAGGGACCAGGCCGGGTGGTAGGTGAGGTGCCCTGGGTGTGGCAGGTTTAGTGTTCCGGTGGCAAGATCCCTTTAAGTTTGTGACGCCAGTGCCGGTAATGGTGGCATACTGATTTATTGTAGTAATAATTGAGGAACACAAGTTGCAGTGAACCAGAACTTCCTTTTACTGAAACAGTCCAAATATTTACAGTCTTTGATTGGTTCCACATATAAAAGATTGTAACAGGCAGGCTTCATATAAAACGGCAGGAAAAGTCCTTGCAAGATACTCAGAGGGAATAACACTTACAGATTAGGCTGCATTTTCCTCAGCTCCTGTCTGGCTTTCTCCAAGGCCCGTATGCCCTATTGCTGGTTTTATCCTTGGGTAGGGAAACCTTCCTCTGGTATATGTCCCCTTGCTGTAGAATATCCTTCTGCCCTTCAGCTCTCTGTTTAGCTGGAATAAACTTGGCTCTGCACTGTACTTTTAAAGGAACTTGGTTTCTCAGGAGGCAAACTCTTCTCCTGGTGGCAAGCTAGGAGCCTGGGCTATCTAGCTGCATGTCAGAAGCTGCTCCCCAGCTCTCCTCTGGCTAGAGTCCACACTGACTTCTGACTACCCACCCCTCCCTGAACAGGACCTGACTATATATACTAGGGGTTCCCTAGCTCCCTCTACTGTCTAGGAGGAGGAACTACCCCTAACAGGCCTGGTACAGGAGATAACAGGAAAAATACACATAAAAACATCATATAAAATACAATGACCCTGTTCCACAAAAGGTGGGGAACAACGTGGCCCAATTTACCCTTGTGTAGTGCCCACATTTACCTAGTGGGACACTACACATGTGCCCAATTTGGAGACCCAGAAGTTAAAGGCGGCAGACCCAAGTCCAAAAACACCTGCTAGGACTCTGACATCAGAAAAGGAGCGACGACCTCAGCCCACTGGTCTTGGGGCAGCTTTTCCTTGGTACACACTTTTTCATACATTGCCAGGTAGGTCTTGACGGGTCATTTTATGGGATCGCTGCACGTACTGCTTTCCGGGCATCATGTACGCTTGAGGTTGCTCCTGCTGTCTGCAAAGCCATTACATGTTGTAGCAGCAACTGGTTGGTCTCCTGCTGCTGCTTATAAGCCTCGCGTTGCTGCAGGTTAGCCTCCACGAGGGCCTTCATAACAGCCTCCATTTCGTCACGTGAGACCGGTTTGATTCTATCTGGTTTGATAAATGACATACAACTGTGCGCAAACCAAAAATATTTTGGCTTTCACGCCAGCCGCACTCTCTGGGTATAGGGACCAGGCCTGGTGGTAGGTGAGGTGCCGTGGGTGTTGTAGGTTTAGTGTGCCGGTGGCAAGATCCCTTATAGTTCGTGACAGCAGTATATAACGTTTGAATTTCACACTGACAGATGTAAACAAGGCCACAAATTAAGTATTTTGCCCAAAATGGGTGTTTTTTTTACTAACAGAATATGACAGCAGTATATAATGCTTGAATTTTACACGTACAGATGCAACAAGGGCTGTAAAATTTAGTATTTTGCCCAAAAAAGGGTGTTTTTTAAAACCCAGAAAATTATAGCTTTATTGCTAGCTTAAATTGCACACTGACTAATGCGGCAGAGGCCCCAGATGGAGAGTATTGCAAAAAATTGGTGTTGTTTGAAACCCAAAAAATTATTGAAGTGTTTAAAGCTTGTTTTAGCAATAACAGATGCAGCAAAGGCTGCAATATCAAATATTGGAGAACAGCGGCTCAACCTGTAGACCGGATGGAAATGGGTGCTCGCCTCTTGGTCCACCCAGACCGTAAATATACAAAAATAGAATAAAAAGTAGAGGGGCACTCCTTAAATGGGAACAGAAAACGGTAGTCAGAATAAAATATTATCTAAATAGATATTTAATATACGCATCACATATAAAATTAAAAAACCACATCAATTAATTAAAATAAAACAAAAAGAACTGAACAGTGGGGTCCTAATTATAACACAAAAGTTCAGGGGTTCATGGGTCACTGTCCTCAGTGGAAATCAATCTCAGTGAATCCACACACACCTAGTAGCGATGTAAGAGGCGTGTGGTTAGATTGAATGAAGCAATGGTGCCACACAATGTCCAGCTTCAGGCCTCCAGAGCAGAGAAATCGATAATAAAATCAAGTCCTGGAGAGAATGGCAGTAAGCGCTTCTTACCGTGAGCCTGCAGTAGTCTCGCTGTGGTTGAGAGGAATGTCAGCCTAGCACAGCTGAACGCGGCGTCCCACGTGGTTCAGAGTCAAAGCGTGACGTCTCACGTGACTCACCAGCTGAAGCTATTGTAGCTGTAGTAGCGTCTCTCTTTATGTTTCTGAACACCACCTCAGATGCGAGACTGGTTCTACGAATCACCCCGGCCGGCGTTGTCACTGCTCGGTCACTTGTAGTATCGGGGGAAAAGAAGACTCACTGTCCCAACTTGCCCAAACGCGTTTCAGGGTATACACCCCTTCCTCAGTGGTGGAGACAGTGAGCTCTGGACAACTTTTTATACCCTCCCAGGAAATTAATCACAGGTGATATTGTCCTAATTAGGACCTCAGGAACTCCCAATGTGAAAATCAGTGAAAGTTCAACAAAACATCAAATCCTGCCATGTTAACCACTTCAGCCCCGCTAGGTGAAACCCCCTTCATGACCAGAGCACTTTTTACACTTCGGCACTACACTCCTTTCACCGTTTATCGCTCGGTCATGCAACTTACCACCCAAATGAATTTTACCTCCTTTTCTTCTCACTAATGGAGCTTTCATTTGGTGGTATTTTATTGCTGCTGACATTTTTACTTTTTTTGTTATTAATCAAAATGTAACGATTTTTTTGCAAAAAAATGACATTTTTCACTTTCAGCTGTAAAATTTTGCAAAAAAAACGACATCCATATATAAATTTTTCGCCAAATTTATTGTTCTACATGTCTTTGATAAAAAAAAAATGTTTGGGCAAAAAAAAAATGGTTTGGGTAAAAGTTATAGCATTTACAAACTATGGTACAAAAATGTGAATTTCCGCTTTTTGAAACAGCTCTGACTTTCTGAGCACCTGTCATGATTCCTGAGGTTCTACAATGCCCAAACAGTAGAAAACCCCCACAAATGACCCCATTTCGGAAAGTAGACACCCTAAGGTATTCGCTGATGGGCATAGTGAGTTCATAGAACTTTTTATTTTTTGTCACAAGTTAGCGGAAAATGATGATGATTTTTATTTTTTTTATTTTTCTTACAAAGTCTCATATTCCACTAACTTGCGACAAAAAATAAAAAATTCTAGGAACTCGCCATGCCCCTCACGGAATACCTTGGGGTGTCTTCTTTCCAAAATGGGGTCACTTGTGGCGTAGTTATACTGCCCTGGCAATATAGGGGCCCAAATGTGTGAGAAGTACCTTGCAATCAAAATGTGTAAAAAATGACCGGTGAAATCCAAAAGGTGCACTTTGGAATATGTGCCCCTTTGCCCACCTTGGCAGCAAAAAAGTGTGACACATCTGGTATCGCCGTACTCAGGAGAAGTTGGGGAATGTGTTTTGGGGTGTTATTTTACATATACCCATGCTGGGTGAGAAAAATATCTTGGTCAAATGCCAACTTTGTATAAAAAAATGGGAAAAGTTGTCTTTTGCCAAGATATTTCTCTCATCCAGCATGGGTATATGTAAAATGACACCCCAAAACACATTCCCCAACTTCTCCTGAGTACGGCGATACCAGATGTGTCACACTTTTTTGCTGCCAAGGTGGGCAAAGGGGCCCATATTCCAAAGTGCACCTTTCAGATTTTGCAGGCCATTTTTTACACATTTTGATTGCAAGGTACTTCTCACACATTTGGGCCCCTAAATTGCCAGGGCAGTATAACTACGCCACAAGTGACCCCATTTTGGAAAGAAGACACCCCAAGGTATTCCGTGAGGGGCATGGCGAGTTCCTAGAATTTTTTATTTTTTGTCACAAGTTAGCGGAAAATGATGATTTTTATTTTTTTCTCTTTTTTCCTTACAAAGTCTCATATTTCACTAACTTGCGACAAAAAATAAAAAATTCTAGGAACTCGCCATGCCCCTCACGAATACCTTGGGGTGTCTTCTTTCCAAAATGGGGTCACTTGTGGCGTAGTTATACTTCCCTGGCAATTTAGGGGCCCAAATGTGTGAGAAGAACTTTGCAATCAAAATCTGTAAAAAATGGCCTGCAAAATCTGAAAGGTGCACTTTGGAATATGTGCCCCTTTGCCCACCTTGGCAGCAAAAAAGTGTGACACATCTGGTATCGCCGTACTCAGGAGAAGTTGGGGAATGTGTTTTGGGGTGTCATTTTACATATACCCATGCTGGATGAGAGAAATATCTTGGCAAAAGACAACTTTTCCCATTTTTTTATACAAAGTTGGCATTTGACCAAGATATTTTTCTCACCCAGCATGGGTATATGTAAAATGACACCCCAAAACACATTCCCCAACTTCTCCTGAGTACGGCGATACCAGATGTGTGACACTTTTTTGCTGCCAAGGTGGGCAAAGGGGTACATATTCCAAAGTGCACCTTTCGGATTTCACCGGTCATTTTTTACACATTTTGATTGCAAAGTTCTTCTCACACATTTGGGCCCCTAAATTGCCAGGGCAGTATAACTACGCCACAAGTGACCCCATTTTGGAAAGAAGACACCCCAAGGTGTTCCGTGAGGGGCATGGCGAGTTCCTAGAATTTATTTTTTTTTGTCGCAAGTTAGTGGAATATGAGACTTTGTAAGGAAAAAAGAAAAAAAAAGAAAAATCATCATTTTCCGCTAACTTGTGACAAAAAATAAAAAATTCTAGGAACTCGCAGTGCCCCTCACGGAATACCTTGGGGTGTCTTCTTTCCAAAATGGGGTCACTTGTGGCGTAGTTATAGTGCCCTGGCAATTTAGGGGCCCAAATGTGTGAGAAGTACCTTG
This sequence comes from Bufo gargarizans, assembly GCF_014858855.1. Lineage (NCBI taxonomy): Eukaryota > Metazoa > Chordata > Amphibia > Anura > Bufonidae > Bufo > Bufo gargarizans. The sequence goes on along the minus strand of NC_058081.1, from coordinate 720,120,774 downwards.
CAATCAAAATCTGTAAAAAATGGCCTGTGAAATCTGAAAGGTGCACTTTGGAATGTGTGCCCCTTTGCCCACCTTGGCTGCAAAAAAGTGTGACACATCTGGTATCGCCGTACTCAGGAGAAGTTGGGGAATGTGTTTTGGGGTGTCATTTTACATATACCCATGCTGGGTGATAGAAATATCTTGGCAAAAGACAACTTTTCCTATTTTTTTATACAAAGTTGGCATTTGACCAAGATATTTTTCTCACCCAGCATGGGTATATGTAAAATGACACCCCAAAACACATTCCCCAACTTCTCCTGAGTACGGCGATACCAGATGTGTCACACTTTTTTGCAGCCTAGATGCGCAAAGGGGCCCAAATTCCTTTTAGGAGGGCATTTTTAGACATTTGGATCCCAGACTTCTTCTCACACTTTCGGGCCCCTAAAAAGCCTGGGCAGTATAAATACCCCACATGTGACCCCACTTTGGAAAGAAGACACCCCAAGGTATTCAATGAGGGGCCTGGCGAGTTCCTAGAAATTTTTTATTTTTTGCATATGTTAGCGGAAATTGATTTTTTTGGTTTTTTTCTCACAAAGTCTCACTTTCCGCTAACTTAGGACAAAAATTTCAATCTTTCATGGACTCAATATGCCCCTCAGCGAATACCTTGGGGTGTCTTCTTTCCGAAATGGGGTCACATGTGGGGTATTTATACTGCCCTGGCTTTTTAGGGGCCCTAAAGCGTGAGAAGAAGTCTGGAATATAAATGTCTAAAAATGTTTACGCATTTGGATTCCGTGAGGGGTATGGTGAGTTCATGGGAGATTTTATTTTTTGACACAAGTTAGTGGAATATGAGACTTAGTAAGAAAAAACAAAAACAAAAAAAAAATTTCCGCTAACTTGTGCCAAAAAAAATGTCTGAATGGAGCCTTACAGGGGGGGGGTGATCAATGACAGGGGGGGGTGATCAATGACAGGGGGGTGATCAATGACAGGGGGGTGATCACCCATATAGACTCCCGGATCACCCCCCTGTCATTGATCACCCCCCTGGTAAGGCTCCATTCAGACGTCCGTATAATTTTTACGGATCCATGGATCGGATCCGCAAAACACATGCGGACGTCTGAATGGAGCCTTACAGGGGGGTTATCAATGACAGGGGGTGATCAGGGTGATCAGGGTGATCACCCCCCTGTCACGGATCACCCCCCCTGTAAGGCTCCATTCAGACATCCGCATGATTTTTTACGGATCCATGGATACATGGATCGGATCCACAAAAAACATGCGGACGTCTGAATGGAGCCTTACAGGGGGGTTATCAATGACAGGGGGTGATCAGGGTGATCACCCCCCTGTCACGGATCACCCCCCCTGTAAGGCTCCATTCAGACATCCGCATGATTTTTTACGGATCCATGGATACATGGATCGGATCCACAAAAAACATGCGGACGTCTGAATGGAGCCTTACAGGGGGGTTATCAATGACAGGGGGTGATCAGGGTGATCAGGGTGATCACCCCCCTGTCACGGATCACCCCCCCTGTAAGGCTCCATTCAGACATCCGCATGATTTTTTACGGATCCATGGATACATGGATCGGATCCACAAAAAACATGCAGGACGTCTGAATGGAGCCTTACAGGGGGGTTATCAATGACAGGGGGTGATCAGGGTGATCACCCCCCTGTCACGGATCACCCCCCCTGTAAGGCTCCATTCAGACATCCGCATGATTTTTTACGGATCCATGGATACATGGATCGGATCCACAAAAAACATGCGGACGTCTGAATGGAGCCTTACAGGGGGGTTATCAATGACAGGGGGTGATCAGGGTGATCAGCCCCCTGTCACGGATCACCCCCCCTGTAAGGCTCCATTCAGACATCCGCATGATTTTTTACGGATCCATGGATACATGGATCGGATCCACAAAAAACATGCGGACGTCTGAATGGAGCCTTACAGGGGGGTTATCAATGACAGGGGGTGATCAGGGTGATCACCCCCCTGTCACGGATCACCCCCCCTGTAAGGCTCCATTCAGACATCCGCATGATTTTTTACGGATCCATGGATACATGGATCGGATCCACAAAAAACATGCGGACGTCTGAATGGAGCCTTACAGGGGGGTTATCAATGACAGGGGGTGATCAGGGTGATCACCCCCCTGTCACGGATCACCCCCCCTGTAAGGCTCCATTCAGACATCCGCATGATTTTTTACGGATCCATGGATACATGGATCGGATCCACAAAAAACATGCGGACGTATGAATGGAGCCTTACAGGGGGGTGATCAATGACAGGGGGTGATCAGGGAGTGTATATGGGTGATCATCCCCCTGTAAGGCTCCATTCAGACGTCCGCATGTGTTTTGCGGATCCGATCCATGTATCCATGGATCCGTAAAAATCATGCGGACGTCTGAATGGAGCCTTACAGGGGGGTGATCAGTGACAGGGGGGTGATCAATGACAGGGGGTGATCAGGGAGTGTATATGGGTGATCACCCGCCTGTCATTGATCACCCCCCTGTAAGGCTCCATTTAGACGTCCGTATGCGTTTTGCGGATCCGATCCATGTATCCGTGGATCCGTAAAAATCATACGGACGTCTGAACGGAGCCTGACAGGGGGGTGATCAATGACAGGGCGGTGATCAATGACAGGGGGGTGATCAGGGAGTTTATATGGGGTGATCATGGGTGATCAGGGGTTTATAAGGGGTTAATAAGTGACGGGGGGGGGGGTGTAGTGTAGTGTGGTGTTTGGTGGGACTGTACTGACCTACCTGAGTCCTCTGGTGGTCGATCCTAACAAAAGGGACCACCAGAGGACCAGGTAGGAGGTATATTAGACGCTGTTATGAAAACAGCGTCTAATATACCTGTTAGGGGTTAAAAAATTCGGATCTCCAGCCTGCCAGCGAGCGATCGCCGCTGGCATGCTGGAGATCCACTCGCTTACCTTCCGTTCCTGTGAGCGCGCGCGCCTGTGTGCGCGCGTTCACAGGAAATCTCGCGTCTCGCGAGATGACGCGTATATGCGTGACTGTGCGCCAGCCTGCCACCTCCGGAACGCACATGTGCGTTAGGCGGTCCGGAGGTGGTTAATAGCATCGATGTGGTGGACATATTACAATCCAATTAAGAAATAAAATAAAATTATAAAATACAAAAAAGCATATCAACTTTTGCATCTTACAATGTACCTTCATGTGCGTACTCACACACACCTATCTATATAGGTATCTTATACAATAACATGCGAAGATCTCCACATTTATCAAAAAGATAAAAATGTTTAGTATACATAAAACATCCTATAAATCTTTTCCTGCTCAAAAAATAGCAATGTAAATGCAATCACAATATTAATAACAATGGGAATGCACAAAAAACGCACATGCGGTCAGATGCGCTTTCAGTGCGTTTCTGATGCGTTTTCTCCAGAAACAATTAAGACGCATATATCAAATCCTGCATCTTACAATGGACCTTCATGTGCGTTTTCGCACACACCCATCTAAACAGGTATCTATATAAAGATCCAAGGAAAAGATCTCCACATTTTTTTAGAACTGAAGGTATTTAGTATGCATACAATATCCTATAAATTGTTAAAACTGAAGAAATATAAGTGTAGATGCGATCACAACATTAATTACAATAAAAACGCACAAAAAACGCATACGCGGTAAGGTGCGTTTTCGGTGCGTTTTTGATGCGTTTTCTTCCAAAAATAATAAAAAAGATAAAAAATGGTGAAATCTACCAATAAAAGGTTAAAAAGGCCTACTCAAAGGTAGATGTCCATATATAAGACTCACAGAAGTATATATTCAAGGAAAGGCAATCAAATCAGTAAAATTCAAATGAAGATCCATGTTCTACGGAGGAAGGGGAGGCAAGCAGGGCAGGGAGGATGGAACAGAGTGCTGGAAAAAACAGCAAAACTCTGAATCAGCGTCCCCACCCGGCTTACCACCCATTTCTCAATGGAGTAACGGCTGGATTCTTGCAGGATCATGAGGTCAGATATATTATGGATACACAAAAAAGGATTCCCGTTTTCTATTGTCTTCCGAAGATCCATAAAGATCTGAAATGTCCCCCAGGGAGACCTATAGTATCGGGTATCGATTCCATTTCATCGAATCTATCACGATATATTGACCGTTGGCTTCAACCATTGGTCAAAACCACCGCCTCTTATATCAGAGATACGACTGATATTGTTAAATTGCTTGAAACTCTCGAATGTAAAGAAGGGTGGATGTTAGGTACACTCGATGTTAGTTCTCTTTATACTGTAATTGAACATAAGATGGGGATTGACGCCTTAATGAAACAGCTTGAAAGGGATAACACTTTGGAAAAAGAACAAATGATGTATATTTTAGAAGGAGTAGATTATATCCTGTCACACAATTATTTTGCTTTTGAGCAGGATTTTTATCTGCAGTTGACAGGTACCGCCATGGGCACCAGATTTGCCCCCAGCTATGCCAACCTTTTCCTGGCTCAGTGGGAAAGTGAGACCATCAGTCATAGACTGGGGGGGAGTCTGGTGCTCTGGCGAAGATATATTGACGACATTCTGTTCATTTGGGAAGGTACTAAGGAGACCCTTGATGATTTCCTTATAGAAATCAATAGGAATGAAAAGAATCTGATTTTTACCCCAAAGACTAGCTACAAAGAAATCGAATTTTTAGATATTAAAGTAGCAATTGAGGGAACGGTGATTAAGTGCAGCACCTTTATCAAGGAAGTAGCTAGGAATAGCTTTATCCGCTTTTCCAGCTGCCATTTACCCAAATGGCTGTTAAACATACCTGTCAGCCAATTTCGACGATTGAAGTGGAATTGTACAGATCAGAGACAATTTGAAGTAGAAGCTGCTGCTCTTGGTCAACAGTTCGTTGAGAGAGAATATCCAGACCAGACAGTCAAGAATGCTCTAGATAAAGTCAGGGGCATGAATAGACAGGATTTTTTTGTCCCTAAATGTACATCCTTAACAGATGATATACTGAGGATGATTTTACCTTATCATTCACAGTACCGACAGGTGGAAAAAATCATCAGGAGACATTGGCACTTTCTCCTGGATGATAAGATTACAGGTTCATCCCTTACCAAAGATCCAAGAATTACATATACAAGAGCTCTTACACTGGCGGCAAAAGTAGCACCCACCCTAAAAAATAATAAGATAGGTCCAAATGAGGGCCACAATTGGCTTAGAACTGGTGGCTTTCATAGATGTGGGCGGTGTGGGAATTGTAAGGTAACTAATTTTGCCAGGAAAACCACAAGTGTTACCTCCACTCAGAATTCGTTCAGGCTTGACATTGATGAATGTTTGACCTGCGATTCAACGGATATCATCTACCTATTACAATGTAGTTGTCATAAACAATATATAGGAAGGACAAAGAGGACACTAAAGAAGAGAGTGGCGGAACATCTGACTAATATAAGAAAGGGATATTTGTTACATTCCCTCTCTAAACACTTTAAAGATATACACAATTGTGATCCTTCGTCCTTACAATTCTTTGCATTGGAGAGAGTCAAGAAACCATGGAGAGGTGGTAATCATATAGCTGCTATGTCTAGGCAGGAATCACGTCGGATTTTTGAATTTGAATCCCTGATTCCCAGGGGCTTGAATGCCGAATGGGAACTTTTTGGATTCCTTTGAGAAATGGGTGGTAAGCCGGGTGGGGACGCTGATTCAGAGTTTTGCTGTTTTTTCCAGCACTCTGTTCCATCCTCCCTGCCCTGCTTGCCTCCCCTTCCTCCGTAGAACATGGATCTTCATTTGAATTTTACTGATTTGATTGCCTTTCCTTGAATATATACTTCTGTGAGTCTTATATATGGACATCTACCTTTGAGTAGGCCTTTTTAACCTTTTATTGGTAGATTTCACCATTTTTTATCTTTTTTATTATTTTTGGAAGAAAACGCATCAAAAACGCACCGAAAACGCACCTTACCGCGTATGCGTTTTTTGTGCGTTTTTATTGTAATTAATGTTGTGATCGCATCTACACTTATATTTCTTCAGTTTTAACAATTTATAGGATATTGTATGCATACTAAATACCTTCAGTTCTAAAAAAATGTGGAGATCTTTTCCTTGGATCTTTATATAGATACCTGTTTAGATGGGTGTGTGCGAAAACGCACATGAAGGTCCATTGTAAGATGCAGGATTTGATATATGCGTCTTTATTGTTTCTGGAGAAAACGCATCAGAAACGCACTGAAAGCGCATCTGACCGCATGTGCGTTTTTTGTGCATTCCCATTGTTATTAATATTGTGATTGCATTTACATTGCTATTTTTTGAGCAGGAAAAGATTTATAGGATGTTTTATGTATACTAAACATTTTTATCTTTTTGATAAATGTGGAGATCTTCGCATGTTATTGTATAAGATACCTATATAGATAGGTGTGTGTGAGTACGCACATGAAGGTACATTGTAAGATGCAAAAGTTGATATGCTTTTTTGTATTTTATAATTTTATTTTATTTCTTAATTGGATTGTAATATGTCCACCACATCGATGCTATGAACATGGCAGGATTTGATGTTTTGTTGAACTTTCACAGATTTTCACATTGGGAGTTCCTGAGGTCCTAATTAGGACAATATCACCTGTGATTAATTTCCTGGGAGGGTATAAAAAGTTGTCCAGAGCTCACTGTCTCCACCACTGAGGAAGGGGTGTATACCCTGAAACGCATTTGGGCAAGTTGGGACAGTGAGTCTTCTTTTCCCCCGATACTACAAGTGACCGAGCAGTGACAACGCCGGCCGGGGTGATTCGTAGAACCAGTCTCGCATCTGAGGTGGTGTTCAGAAACATAAAGAGAGACGCTACTACAGCTACAATAGCTTCAGCTGGTGAGTCACGTGAGACGTCACGCTTTGACTCTGAACCACGTGGGACGCCGCGTTCAGCTGTGCTAGGCTGACATTCCTCTCAACCACAGCGAGACTACTGCAGGCTCACGGTAAGAAGCGCTTACTGCCATTCTCTCCAGGACTTGATTTTATTATCGATTTCTCTGCTCTGGAGGCCTGAAGCTGGACATTGTGTGGCACCATTGCTTCATTCAATCTAACCACACGCCTCTTACATCGCTACTAGGTGTGTGTGGATTCACTGAGATTGATTTCCACTGAGGACAGTGACCCATGAACCCCTGAACTTTTGTGTTATAATTAGGACCCCACTGTTCAGTTCTTTTTGTTTTATTTTAATTAATTGATGTGGTTTTTTAATTTTATATGTGATGCGTATATTAAATATCTATTTAGATAATATTTTATTCTGACTACCGTTTTCTGTTCCCATTTAAGGAGTGCCCCTCTACTTTTTATTCTAAAGGCTGCAATATAAAGTACTTTGCCCAAAAAGGGTGTTTTTTTAATAACAGAATATGACAGCAGTATATAATGCTTGAATTTCACACGTACAGATGCAACAAGGTGCCACGGATGGTGTTGCAGAAAGCTGGAACATATAAACATCCGACTGGCTTGATCCCAAACTAAGGAGCATATGCGTGAGCCCTATAAAACCCCTAGAGCTCTCCCTGACTGCTATGCCCATGCAAAGGTCTTTATGGTAGACGATTGCATGTCCACGTACCTAATACTATGTGACCCCTGAAAACCCTATAATAGTGAGGGGACACGACCACCGGCTCCCTGCACTTAATACAGATGGAGTCAGGGTCGCCTAGAATCAAGCCAGCAAGGAAACACAAATAAAGGAAACAGACTTATCTGAGGAATCAGCAGAAGCAGCCTCCAGCAGTGAACACAATCCAGGAATAAGTATAAACCGCAAAGTGAGGCAGTATGGGAGGGAATATAAAGGGAGACAATTAGTGTAAATAGGTGAGAGCTGGGAGAAGGAAAGGAGATGACAAAGTGAAACCAAAACAAAGAACGTCATGCAGGTAGAGAAGAACATCTAACAGACCTTCTTACAGATCTGGCAGTAACACAAGGGCTTTAAAATTTAGTATTCTGCCCAAAAAAGGGTGTTTTTTAAAACCCAGAAGATTAGAGCTGTATTTCTAGCTTAAATTGCACACTGACTAATGCGGCAGAGGCCCCAGATGGAGGGTATTGCAAAAAATGGGTGTTTTTTTTTTTAAACCCAGATTATTATTGCAGTATTTTAAGCTTGGATTTGAATGTCACAAAAGCACATATGCAGTGCTGGTGCACTGAGCTTCCATAAAATGGCCGCCGCTGCCCACCTAACTATCAGACGGATAAAAGTTATTTTCCTCTGTCACTGGGCTCAGGACAGGGTAAAAAGATTGTGCACTGCACCCACACAACTAAATCTATGTAGATCGCTGAGTTCAATTGCAGTTCTGATTAGTTTCTTTCCTATTCCCTCACAGCAGCATCCTCTCCGTACACTAGTAACAGCAGAGTGATGTGCAGTGCTACATGACTCAAGCTTATATAGAGGCTGGATCACATTCTGCACCATTAGTAGGCATGGCTGTGATGGCTTCTAAGGGCACAGAGTTAAACGCTTGTTGATTGGCTGCTCTGCAGCCTTTCAAAAAGCGCCAAGAAATCGCCGAACACCAAACCCAAACTTTTACTGAAATGTTCGGGTTCGGGGTCCAAAAATCCTAAAGTTTGGTACGAACCCAAACTTTACAGTTCGGGTTCGCTCAACCCTACCTATGATGCCAACTGGAAGTATCTCTGACGAATCTAGTCAATCTAATGTTGCACCCATTCTAAGTCCTTATTCAAATATGAGTGAAAATTTGAGATTTCTAGCATCATTTTATGATATATGAAATCTGCTGGTGAGATTTGGAAAATATAGTTCAATGTAGAGCTTGGGAATTAATGCATAGTGAAGATAATTGACTCTCGGAGGAATCATTTAGGTGATTAGCCTGTCACATTGTCTGAATATGCATCAGGACAGGGCAAAGAATGTGGAGAAAGTTTTCATTAGACTCCAGGATAGTTCGGTGGATTTGGGTTTTTGAGCTTACCTTAAATATGCATGAGAAAATCCTAAGTGCTGCCTTTATGGATGATCTTAAGGATCATCTGGAAAGGTCTAGTGTTGGCTAGGCTTGAGTGAAGTTCATTTTGTCCCTCCATGTTGTTGAAAGGGAATGGAACAAAGGCCTAAGGCGGGGGTGGCTGTCTATCAGTCGTCCCCACAAGGGGGGGGGAGACTTTGTATGTACTTGCACACTTCCTCGCCCATGGGAGGAGCTACAACTGTTCAGTCCTTCAAGTGCAATGCCCATAGGGAATTAACAACCCACAATCAAATGCTGGATCCCTATTATCTATACAATCATTAGAATCTAATTCCATTGCCTCATAACAAACATGTTCCATGATCTCTCATGGCTAAGGGTAATATGACATGTGTAGGAGTAGTAATGCAGTTCCTACTCCTCTTGCCAATTAATCACCGTCTTAAGGGTGTACAAAATTATATCTGACTACTCTGCTGCCTTTGAAGGGGGGTGGGAGTAGTATTGCCTTCTGGGAGTAGTAGTGCCTTCCCACTTCTAAGGAGGGAGTAGTAGTGCTTTCTGGGAGTAGTGCTTTCCCATATCTGTAAATAAAAATAAAAAGTGCTTTCTGGGAGTAGTAAATAGAAACATAGAAACATAGAATGTGTCAGCAGATAAGAATTTGGCCCATCTAGTCTGCCCAATATACTGAATACTATGAATAGCCCCTGGTCCTATCTTATATGAAGGATGGCCTTATGCCTATCCCATGCATGCTTAAACTCCTCCACTGTATTTGCGGCTACCACTTCTGCAGGAAGGATGAAAATACAAATTCTAATTTAAATGACTGTCTCCGATTAATAACCACATTTTTGAGTTTCTGGTAGATAATTTAATTTTCTTGGACTGATAGATCATCTCGGACAGGATATGTTGTTCCTACTTAAAGGGCTTCTGTCACCCCAAAAAAGTCATTTTTCATTTTTGGGCTAATTAAAATCCTTATAGTGCGATTATTCAATATATAGTGCTCTTACATTTTTCTGTGGCTTAGTTTCTTTAAAAACCGCACTTTTATAATATGTTAATTACCTGGCTACCAGCAAGTAGTGTGGTTGCTTGCTGGTAGCCGCCGCATCTTCCTTTGAAAAAACGCCCCCTCCTCCTGTTGATTGACAGGGCCAGCGAGCGCTCTCCTCCTACGTCATCGGCACAGGCGCACTGAGGAAGGAGCGGCAGAGCGAGGTCCTCCTCTCAGTGCGCCTGCGCCAACTAAAGACCGGTACGGCGCAGACGCGAGATTTGGAACGCAGACAGGGCCAGCCAAAGGAGGAGAGCGCTTGCTGGCCCTGTCAATCAACAGGAGGAGGGGGCATTTTTTTGAAAGGAGGATGCGGCGGCTACCAGCAAGCAACCACCCTACTCGTTGGTAGCCAGGTAATTAACATATTATAATAGTGCGTTTTTTAAAGAAACTAAGCCACAGAAAAATGGAAGAGCACTATATATTGAATAATCGCACTATAGGGATTTTAACCACCTCCGGACCGCCTAACGCACATGTGCGTTCCGGAGGTGGCAGGCTGGCGCACAGTCACCATATATGCGTCATCTCGCGATACGCGAGATTTCCTGTGAACGCGCGCACACAGGCGCGCGCGCTCACAGGAACGGAAGGTAAGCGAGTGGATCTCCAGCATGCCAGCGGCGATCGTTCGCTGGCAGGCTGAAGATCCGAATTTTTTAACCCCTAACAGGTATATTAGACGCTGTTTTCATAACAGCGTCTAATATACCTCCTACCTGGTCCTCTGGTGGTCCCTTTTGTTAGGATCGACCACCAGAGGACTCAGGTAGGTCAGTACAGTCGCACCAAACACCACACTACACTACACCCCCCCCGTCACTTATTAACCCCTTATAAACCCCTGATCACCCATGATCACCCCATATAAACTCCCTGATCACCCCCCTGTCATTGATCACCGCCCTGTCATTGATCACCCCCCTGTCAGGCTCCGTTCAGACGTCCGTATGATTTTTACGGATCCACGGATACATGTATCGGATCCGCAAAACGCATACGGACGTCTAAATGGAGCCTTACAGGGGGGTGATCAATGACAGGCGGGTGATCACCCATATACACTCCCTGATCACCCCCTGTCATTGATCACCCCCCTGTCATTGATCACCCCCCTGTAAGGCTCCATTCAGACGTCCGCATGATTTTTACGGATCCATGGATACATGGATCGGATCCGCAAAACACATGCGGACGTCTGAATGGAGCCTTACAGGGGGATGATCACCCATATACACTCCCTGATCACCCCCTGTCATTGATCACCCCCCTGTAAGGCTCCATTCAGAAGTCCGCATGTTTTTTGTGGATCCGATCAATGTATCCATGGATCCGTAAAAAATCATACGGACGTCTGAATGGAGCCTTACAGGGGGGGGGGTGATCAGTGACAGGGGGGTGATCACCCTGATCACCCCCTGTCATTGATAACCCCCCTGTAAGGCTCCATTCAGACGTCCGCATGTTTTTTGTGGATCCGATCCATGTATCCATGGATCCGTAAAAAATCATGCGGATGTCTGAATGGAGCCTTACAGGGGGGGTGATCAGTGACAGGGGGGTGATCACCCTGATCACCCCCTGTCATTGATAACCCCCCTGTAAGGCTCCATTCAGACGTCCGCATGTTTATTGTGGATCCGATCCATGTATCCATGGATCCGTAAAAAATCATGCGGATGTCTGAATGGAGCCTTACAGGAGGGGTGATCAGTGACAGGGGGGTGATCACCCTGATCACCCCCTGTCATTGATAACCCCCCTGTAAGGCTCCATTCAGACGTCCGCATGTTTTTTGTGGATCCGATCCATGTATCCATGGATCCGTAAAAAATCATGCGGATGTCTGAATGGAGCCTTACAGGGGGGGTGATCCGTGACAGGGGGGTGATCACCCTGATCACCCCCTGTCATTGATAACCCCCCTGTAAGGCTCCATTCAGACGTCTGCATGTTTTTTGTGGATCCGATCCATGGATCCGTAAAAAATCATGCGGATGTCTGAATGGAGCCTTACCAGGGGGGTGATCAATGACAGGGGGGTGATCCGGGAGTCTATATGGGTGATTACCCCCCTGTCATTGATCACCCCCCCTGTCATTGATCACCCCCCCCTGTAAGGCTCCATTCAGACATTTTTTTGGGCACAAGTTAGCGGAAATTTTTTTTTGTTTTAGTTTTTTCTTACTAAGTCTCATATTCTACTAACTTGTGTCAAAAAATAAAATCTCCCATGAACGCACCATACCCCTCACGGAATCCAAATGCGTAAACATTTTTAGACATTTATATTCCAGACTTCTTCTCACGCTTTAGGGCCCCTAAAAAGCCAGGGCAGTATAAATACCCCACATGTGACCCCATTTCGGAAAGAAGACACCCCAAGGTATTCGCTGAGGGGCATATTGAGTCCATGAAAGATTGAAATTTTTGTCCTAAGTTAGCGGAAAGTGAGACTTTGTGAGAAAAAAACCAAAAAAATCAATTTCCGCTAACATATGCAAAAAATAAAAAATTTCTAGGAACTCGCCAGGCCCCTCATTGAATACCTTGGGGTGTCTTCTTTCCAAAGTGGGGTCACATGTGGGGTATTTATACTGCCCTGGCTTTTTAGGGGCCCGAAAGTGTGAGAAGAAGTCTGGGATCCAAATGTCTAAAAATGCCCTCCTAAAAGGAATTTGGGCCCCTTTGCGCATCTAGGCTGCAAAAAAGTGTCACACATCTGGTATCAGCCGTACTCAGGAGAAGTTGGGGAATGTGTTTTGGGGTGTCATTTTACATATACCCATGCTGGGTGAGAGAAATATCTTGGTCAAATGCCAACTTTGTATAAAAAAATAGGAAAAGTTGTCTTTTGCCAAGATATTTCTCTCACCCAGCATGGGTATATGTAAAATGACACCCCAAAACACATTCCCCAACTTCTCCTGAGTACGGCGATACCAGATGTGTGACACTTTTTTGCAGCCAAGGTGGGCAAAGGGGCACACATTCCAAAGTGCACCTTTCAGATTTGCAGGCCATTTTTTACAGATTTTGATTGCAAGGTACTTCTCACACATTTGGGCCCCTAAATTGCCAGGGCACTATAACTACGCCACAAGTGACCCCATTTTGGAAAGAAGACACCCCAAGGTATTCCGTGAGGGGCATGGCGAGTTCCTAGAATTTTTTATTTTTTGTCACAAGTTAGCGGAAAATGATGATTTTTCTTTTTTTTTCTTTTTTCCTTACAAAGTCTCATATTCCACTAACTTGCGACAAAAAAAAAAAAATTCTAGGAACTCGCCATGCCCCTCACAGAATACCTTGGGGTGTCTTCTTTCCAAAATGGGGTCACTTGTGGGGTAGTTATACTGCCCTGGCAATTTAGGGGCCCAAATGTGTGAGAAGTACCTTGCAATCAAAATGTGTAAAAAATGACCGGTGAAATCCGAAAGGTGCACTTTGGAATATGTACCCCTTTGCCCACCTTGGCAGCAAAAAAGTGTCACACATCTGGTATCGCCGTACTCAGGAGAAGTTGGGGAATGTGTTTTGGGGTGTCATTTTACATATACCCATGCTGGGTGAGAAAAATATCTTGGTCAAATGCCAACTTTGTATAAAAAAATGGGAAAAGTTGTCTTTTGCCAAGATATTTCTCTCATCCAGCATGGGTATATGTAAAATGACACCCCAAAACACATTCCCCAACTTCTCCTGAGTACGGCGATACCAGATGTGTCACACGTTTTTGCTGCCAAGGTGGGCAAAGGGGCACATATTCCAAAGTGCACCTTTCAGATTTTGCAGGCCATTTTTTACAGATTTTGATTGCAAAGTTCTTCTCACACATTTGGGCCCCTAAATTGCCAGGGCAGTATAACTACGCCACAAGTGACCCCATTTTGGAAAGAAGACACCCCAAGGTATTCCGTGAGGGGCATGGCGAGTTACTAGAATTTTTTATTTTTTGTCGCAAGTTAGTGGAATATGAGACTTTGTAAGAAAAATTAAAAAAATTAAAATCATCATCATTTTCCGCTAACTTGTGACAAAAAATAAAAAGTTCTATGAACTCACTATGCCCATCAGCGAATACCTTAGGGTGTCTACTTTCCGAAATGGGGTCATTTGTGGGGGTTTTCTACTGTTTGGGCATTGTAGAACCTCAGGAATCATGACAGGTGCTCAGAAAGTCAGAGCTGTTTCAAAAAGCGGAAATTCACATTTTTGTACCATAGTTTGTAAATGCTATAACTTTTACCCAAACCATTTTTTTTTTGCCCAAACATTTTTTTTTTATCAAAGACATGTAGAACAATAAATTTGGCGAAAAATTTATATATGGATGTTGTTTTTTTTGCAAAATTTTACAGCTGAAAGTGAAAAGCGTTACATTTTGATTAATAACAAAAAAAGTAAAAATGTCAGCAGCAATAAAATACCACCAAATGAAAGCTCCATTAGTGAGAAGAAAAGGAGGTAAAATTCATTTGGGTGGTAAGTTGCATGACCGAGCGATAAACGGTGAAAGGAGTGTAGTGCCGAAGTGTAAAAAGTGCTCTGGTCATGAAGGGGGTTTCACCTAGCGGGGCTGAAGTGGTTAATTAGCCCAAAAATGAAAAATGACTTTTGGGGGGTGACAGAAGCCCTTTAATCTGATGTTTTCAAGAAAGAACCACTGCAATGTTAGTGCAGGAGAAAGAGCTGAAAACACTCGCTGAGGTTTGTAAGATGGCTGAGGGTAAGACTGCTAACATCAATATTAATCCAGGTATGCCTTCAGTATCACTCATTATTATGGTCTAATCTGGTGAAGCTCGGATTTTGTTTGATCCATGGGTAACCACATCAATAATGAATGCCTAGTGTATAAAAGATGTCATGATGTCTTGATTCTGCCTGAGGAGGTAGAGGCTAAACTATTACCTGAAGTCTACGCCAAGTGGAAGTCTATGTGATACAGGATGGCTTAGGGCCAAGGGACTTCCAAAAAGTTTGTCTTTTTCAGATACAGGCTACAGAGGCTGAAAGGAAACATCAAAGGATAAAGGTAGAAGTGATGATTGAGAATGGTAAGAAACTCTTCCTTCAGAAGGCACTCTACCTAGAGAGGATGGATTTAGAACATGGGCAAATCAAGAGAGAGAAGGTGTGATTGGGTTCTGTGGTGGATGGCTCCTGGGTTCAACAATGCTGCCACTAGGTTAGTTGTAGGCAAATGCTTTAATAATGATGGGAGAACTATGGGAGTTCCAGGAAGGCATATGCCAAGGTCATCTTACCTATTTTAGAGATTGTGGATTGACTAGAGTCATAACAAATGTCTGTATTGATCTCTTTCCAGGATATTTGGAGATTTGGCCTGTAGCAAAGGCTACAGTTAAAAGATACTGACTGAGGTGAGAGTACCTACCCCTAGGGTTTTTCGCCATCCGATATACATCTAACCGGAAAATAGGCCTAAGTCCTTATGAAGTACTCTTTGGGAATGCCCCTAGATTAGGTCTCTATTTCCCCAATAGTTCCAGATGCAGTATAATAGTTTTCCAAATGTATGTTGTCTGTAGCACAAATTAATTGTATATTGTGTATTTCCAAGTTTTAGTTGTTTCCTAGAATCCAGACTGTATAGAAGCAATTCTTTCTTTACAATCATGAGATTGGGTAGTGATGAAACGAGAGACGTGCGGAAAGTCCTAGAGCTACGGTTTGAAGATCTACATCAAGTCCTGATAACCACCGCCACTGCTGTCGAATTGGAAGGAGAGACTGATTGGATCTACTTGTCATATTGCAATCAAATGCTAGGACTATAAGAGCCATAATGTTTTGTTTCATGTGGTATTGTTTGTTTCATATTGTATAAGGGGGAAATCACAGTCAAATCAAATTCCAATGGTATTATATTATCAAGATGAGTCAGGAACAAATAAGTTGACTTTTGCAATATAGTGGACTGTAAGACAGGTGACAGATAGGACACTTGGTTTTGGTCTGATAAGTACATCTGTGTGACTGGAACTGACCCAGTCTATGGTAATTGTGTTTAGATATGATCATACCAACAGTGGATATTGGAGATTAACAGAATTAAGTACTAGTCTGAAGTGTTGGGAATATAAACCAGTGGAAATTACCTCTAGAGTCAGGAAAGGTGAAGGTTTGCCGCAAAGGATGACTGTCCTGAAGGGATCACCACCAAACAGTTGTAAACATAATGAGTAAAATCCTTTGCTCCTGTCCATTAGAAAGCATGTTTGTGTTTTAGGAGCATGTGTAAGTGCTGCGTAAAATTTTGAATGTTGGTGAGGGAAAAACCTCAAAGTTCAGTTGCATCTGTAGCTCCTACATCCTTACCTATAATTGGCATTAAATATTTGGCCAATTTAAAATATAAAGACAAACTGACCTTAGAGACAGGATTTTTATACAGGACAGCCCTTTGGTGTTTTCCCTCCAGGATATTGTTCTTACTTAATTTAGCTGAATTAGAGGAGTAGTGACTCTGACGTTTACTATTACAGCTGGTTTATCAACCAAAATGATCAAAACGCAGATATCTAGTGATTGTGTGGAGATTTGAAGCTCCGACCCAGGATGCCGGTGGAATAAAGTGGTCAATGTACCCTGATCAATTACTGATGCCATTTGTTCTATTCTCACCTCCTGAGAGAGATCAAATCAGTAGGCAAAAACAATGTCTAGTCACAACTAAGGAGGTCACTCCCTACATCCTTTGACTCACATGTATACATGGATACCATAGGAGTCTGTAGAAGAGTTTATGACGAATTTAAAGCTAAAATTCAGATAGCTGCAGGATGTGAGTCATTAAAGGGATTCTGTCACCTCCCCTAACCCAAAAAACGATTTTAAAGCAGCCATGAACCCAGTGACGAGGATGAAGCTCCTGCCCTCAGTCTCCTGCTGATCGCACAGGCGCAGCCCTCAGTGGGTACTGCGCCTGTGCCAGAGTTCGTTCGGCGTGAGGGAGGGGGAGGAGAGGGAGGAGAGGCTGTGGCAGGCTGGGGGCGGTTAGACAGTGCAAGGAAGGCGGGCTGGGCACTGTAAGAGGGGCGGTACTGGGCTCTCTAAGAGGAACAAAACGCTCCTCTGGGCACCTTCAGGACACATTTGCATATCAATAAAAGTCGTTTTTTGCAGAAACTACTGGACGGATTACAAGATAAAAGAGCACAGCCTAATCAAGGTAAGCTGTGCTTCATGGCTGCTTTAAAATCGTTTTTTGGGTTAGAGGAGGTGACAGAATCCCTTTAATTCCCACGATTAGTAGTAAAAAAAACAATTGGATTAACATCTTTGTTGTCATCAATAGAGACATGTGAGACTGCGAAGGGAATGGCGGAACAACAGCACTTTTTTCCAGTGATGAGTCTACAGAACCGACTGGTCCTTGACAGCAGAAAAAGGAGGGGTCTACAAGATCGTTGGAAGTTCCTGCTGCATCTACAACACTGCCCCTGATGGAAGGATCACCAAGGATCTGAAGAAACTGATGGACTTTATCAAATTAACTGATGGAAAATTCTGAAATTAATCACATCATCGCCAGAATAATGTTTTGGGAACTGGTTCAGTGACTACAGTGTTTTTAGCATTTGGTTTTAACAAACTGTTAAATAGTTCTCCATTTTAGGAAAATTGTTTTCAAGAATGTTTAATACATTCATGCCCACAGTATGTACAGTATATGTGCTGTGCCCCTGTCAAAGATTATTCTATCCTAAGGCAAATAAAACCTTGTTGATGGTTGCGGGGTAAATAGTACAAGGTGAAGGCAAACCCGAAAGGTAGTTGAGGGGACCTGGTGAAGCAATAAGGAAAGTCCAGCTCTTCGCTGTTTAGGGCGTTGGGAGAGTACCTCACTTTGCCTGTTCAGCTTTGGTCTATTTCCCGCAAAAGAAGGGATTTCTGACAGATGTGCTTTATATCTCTATTTTCAAATTATCTTCTATATAAAATTAATCTTCATATAAAAGAGAGGATCTTAGAAAAATAAAAGATAAAAATGATCTGATCCTCTAGGCTGACATATCACCTCTAAGTTCTTTGATAAGACATCTTAATTAGTTTTGTGCAATCAGTGAAACAAGAGACAGATATTTATGTAAAAATATATGTAATAATTTATTTATAAATGAGTAAAATCCAATATAAAACAGACATAAGATAAATGGATGGACAAACTGACGCAGTACCAACAAACCACCACTAAATGGTGGTGTAGCCCACTATTGCTTTCTCACCAGCATAAAATTGTTTGAAGACCAATGAAATATATATCATACAAAATTGAATATAAAAAGGATAAACACAGATTAATACTGGAAGCATAACTGATCCACTGTCTACTTATGACCAATCAAAAATATATATATGATATTAATATGATATTATACCCCACTCGGCAATCATACTATGGAAATATAATTTCCCAAGGATTTTTCCCCTACCCAGATAATGTCTAATCTCCCATTAGCAATATGCATCTTTGCTAAGAGGACAACTAGCATTAGGGAGGTGTTTAACACTATATGTTCCCTCAGTATGGGGACTCTAGATTATATGCCGAGAGGAATATTTTATTAATACCACAATCAGTGAGTACAAATATATGTTACCGGGTCAAGGATGAGCAGGGTTTCGGTGTGATCAGTTCTCAAAAACCCTTCCAGTAGACAAAAATTAATCCATGTTTCTTTGTGATGAATCCTTCTTATGGGAAATTTTCTCTGTGCCAATGTTTCTTTGTAGCAAGATTGTCTTGTGTTGTAGTTGTATTTTATTTGTTGAAGTAAGTTGTTAGTTTAAGTTCTGTCAGTTGAAAGAGTAAGAAAGTGTTGTCTAACTTCTTACATGCATGATTTATACCCCATGTTATCTAAGAACTCATCCCCTTCTAGATTAGGGAACTCCAATCAGACAAGGTGGGTGTATTTGCATGCAGATAATAATGATGATATTTTAACCCCTGAAATACTGGTGAAAATGACATACTATTATCCATCTACCTCTAAATGGCACTGTTGTACCACATAAAAATTTAAAACATTAATTCTAAATACCTAATAAATATGTTCACATGACCTTCTTAACCTCTCCAATATACATCAGTGATAAGGGTTTCTTCCTGACATTTAAATTACCCATAATCTAGACATGTTGGAGTCACTATCTTCTACTGTCTTTTTAAATTCATGATAATGGACAATGGGACAATGGGCCTTTTTGCTTGGCATCCGGGTTCATTTATTTAACTTGTCTACATGGATTACATGAAATCCAAATAGTAGGAAAACAACCTCAATACTTTCTAGATCTTAAAAAGTCTATATTCAATCAATGAGATACACATGGCATAAAATATATATTCTAATTGATACATACATGGTACTATATATATATATATATATATATATATATATATATATATACAGGGAGTGCAGAATTATTAGGCAAGTTGTATTTTTGAGGATTAATTTTATTATCGAACAACAACCATGTTCTCAATGAACCCAAAAAACTCATTAATATCAAAGCTGAATATTTTTGGAAGTAGTTTTTAGTTTGTTTTTAGTTTTAGCTATTTTAGGGGGATATCTGTGTGTGCAGGTGACTATTACTGTGCAGAATTATTAGGCAACTTAACAAAAAACAAATATATACCCATTTCAATTATTTATTTTTACCAGTGAAACCAATATAACATCTCAACATTCACAAATATACATTTCTGACATTCAAAAACAAAACAAAAACAAATCAGTGACCAATATAGCCACCTTTCTTTGCAAGGACACTCAAAAGCCTGCCATCCATGGATTCTGTCAGTGTTTTCATCTGTTCACCATCAACATTGCGTGCAGCAGCAACCACAGCCTCCCAGACACTGTTCAGAGAGGTGTACTGTTTTCCCTCCTTGTAAATCTCACATTTGATGATGGACCACAGGTTCTCAATGGGGTTCAGATCAGGTGAACAAGGAGGCCATGTCATTAGATTTTCTTCTTTTATACCCTTTCTTGCCAGCCACGATGTGGAGTACTTGGATGCGTGTGATGGAGCATTGTCCTGCATGAAAATCATGTTTTTCTTGAAGGATGCAGACTTCTTCCTGTACCACTGCTTGAAGAAGGTGTCTTCCAGAAACTGGCAGTGGGACTGGGAGTTGAGCTTGACTCCATCCTCAACCCAAAAAGGCCCCACAAGCTCATCTTTGATGATACCAGCCCAATTCAGTACTCCACCTTGCTGGCGTCTGAGTCGGACTGGAGCTCTCTGCCCTTTACCAATCCAGCCACAGGCCCATCCATCTGGCCCATCAAGACTCACTCTCATTTCATCAGTCCATAAAACCTTAGAAAAATCAGTCTTGAGATATTTCTTGGCCCAGTCTTGACGTTTCAGCTTGTGTGTCTTGTTCAGTGGTGGTCGTCTTTCAGCCTTTCTTACCTTGGCCATGTCTCTGAGTATTGCACACCTTGTGCTTTTGGGCACTCCAGTGATGTTGCAGCTCTGAAATATGGCCAAACTGGTGGCAAGTGGCATCTTGGCAGCTGCACGCTTGACTTTTCTCAGTTCATGGGCAGTTATTTTGCACCTTGGTTTTTCCACACGCTTCTTGCGACCCTGTTGACTATTTTGAATGAAACGCTTGATTGTTCGATGATCACGCTTCAGAAGCTTTGCAATTTTAAGAGTGCTGCATCCCTCTGCAAGATATCTCACTATTTTTGACTTTTCTGAGTCTGTCAAGTCCTTCTTTTGACCCATTTTGCCAAAGGAAAGGAAGTTGCCTAATAATTACGCACACCTGATATAGGGTGTTGATGTCATTAGACCACACCCCTTCTCATTACAGAGATGCACATCACCTAATATGCTTAATTGGTAGTAGGCTTTCGAGCCTATACAGCTTGGAGTAAGACAACATGCATAAAGAGGATAATGTGGTCAAAATACTCATTTGCCTAATAATTCTGCACTCCCTGTATATATATATATATATATATATATATATATATATCGACACACTGTTACACATACACTGTGACACATTATATAAATCATTGGTTAAGATATGTTGCAAATCTAAATATACCACACAGAAATATATAGAACATAATCATGCATACATGAATGGGACAATACACACCAAATGTTTCCCTAAGGCATGACTTCCTATATTGCTATTTAAATGGTTATCTCTCACAGACACATGGCTGCAGGACCCATTATAGTATTAACAAATACACTACATCTGCTCACAATAATTTTTAAGAGACAATACACTCTATGTGCGCCATAAACAATTAACCTAAAAACTCAAGTCAGCATAACCTCATCTCGGCCTATTTCAATCCTATAGAAAGATTTTAGACCCTGGTTCTGTCTTTACACTTAAAGGCAATGAGCATCGATATTTAGACTATAATATCTTTAGATAAGACTGTACACTTATGAAAATGCATGACACCATATATAAAATGTGAACATTTTGGAAACTAGGGGATAAGGTGCCAGTTTTATTGGTACTATTTTGGGGTACATATGATTTTTAATTGCTCTATATTAAGTTTTTTAGTGAGGTACTGTTTTTATTCTTTATTTTTACAACGTTCATCTGACAGGATAGATCATGTGCTATTTTTATAGAGCAGGTTGTTACGGACACAATTATATCAAATATGTCTACTTTCTTATTTTTTTTTCAGTTTTACATAATAAAGCATTTTTAAAAAAATATATGTTTTGTGTGTCTATTTTCTGAACGTCATTTAAAAAAAAAAATTCTGCCGATTTTCTTGTGCAGGGGCTTTTTTTTTGCAGGATGAGTTGACGTTTTTATTGGTACCATTTTTGGGTAAATATGATTTTTTGATAATTTATTATTACACTTTATGGGACATGGTGATTTTGGTTTTAGCACAGTTTTTATTTATTTATTTTTACAGCGTTCGCCTGAGGGGTTAGGTCATGTGACATTTTCATGTAGCAGATCGTTACGGACATGGAAATACCTAATATGTATACTTTTTCTTATTTATTTAAGTTTTACACAATAATAGCTTTTTGAAACAACAAAAATGATGTTTTAGTGTCTCCATAGTCTGAGACCCATAACTTTTTATTTTTTAACCGATTGTCTTAGTTAGGGCCTCATTTTTTGTGGGATAAGGTGACTGTTTGACTGGTACTATTTTGGGGGCATACGCCTTTTTGATTGCTTGGCGTTGAACTTTACGTGATGTTAGGTGACAAGAAATTGCTTTTTTGGCACAGTTTTTTTTTTTTTGCGGTCTTCATCTGAGGGGTTAGATCATGTGATATTTTTATAGAGCTGTTTGTTACGGATGCGGCGATACCTAATATGTACACTTTTTTAAATTTAGTTCACTTTAACACAATAATAGCATTTTTGAAACAAAAAAAAAATATGTTTTAATGTCTCCATGTTCTGAGAGCTATAGTTTTTATTTATTTTTTCAGCGATTTTCTTATGTAGAAGCTCATTTTTTGTAGGATGAGGTGATGGTTTTATTGGTACCATTTTGTGGAACATACACCTTTTTGATCACTTGGTGTTGCACTTTTTGTGATGTAAGGTGACAAAAATCACTTTTTTGACACAGTTTTCTTTTTTTTTATGGTGTTTATCGGACAGGGTGTATAATTTGATATTTTTATAAAGCTGGCCTTCACTGACGCGGCAATACCAAATATGTCTATTTATTTCTTTTTCTATTTTTAACAGTTTTTTTTACAGGTTAAACATTTATTTAATTTTTTTTTATAAAACAATTTTTTTTCATTTTATTTTTTTACACTTTGCGTCCCCCATAAGGTCATACAAGACCTCTGGGGGACATTTAACTTCACTTTTTTTTTTCACTATTGATTTCTTCTGTAACTGGGGCTGACATAGTAGTCACAGTTACATGGGAAATACACCCCCTAGAGAGGCTGTATAGTCTTTGGAAGACCCGACAGCTCCTGCACTCTCCCGGCCCCGGCGGTCACATGCGGTCACAGATTAGGAAGCGGCACATCGCTTCCTAATCTGTGTACACATCGCTCGTCGAGCGCTGTGTATACAGCGATCTAGAAGGCAGGGACACCTGGGAACTGCCTTCTCTCTGGGTTGCTCTGCTGTCACTAAAAGCGGGCCCGCCACTCGGCAGCTTCATGATTAGCGTGCAGCTACCATCTCTGAATGGACGTTCCAGAACATCCATTCAGAGATAAACGACCGCCCATAGGACGTTTATAGTCAATCGGTGGTCGTAAAGTGGTTAATGAAGACCAGGACACAGCTGCAGGAGTGATTTGGCACAGTGGGCGCCGGGTGTGCCGGGTGCTGACGCCGGCCCTGTCTCTACATACAATGATCAGCAAGTAGTGTACAGTGAACAAGCTGTATTGCTTATCGGTTTAACCCCTTCTACCCTGGGCCCGTTATCACCTTCCTGCCCAGGCCATTTTTTTAAAAACTGACATGTGTCCCTTTATGTGGTAAAAACTTTAGAAAGCTTTTACTTATCCAAGCCATTCTGAGATTTTTTTCTCTTCACATATTGTACTTCATTTGCGCAAAGGGTTAGGTAACACATCAATTTAGGTATTTTGTGGATAGCAAGAGACGGTTCCCAGGCCGAGCAACAATAGTCAAAAATAAACTCCTGTACACGACCGGATTGCTTCAAGTACTATATTTATTATTCAAGCGGGTATCCAGCAAAAAACTGAACATTTTCGGCAAGATGCCTTCTTCAGAGAACTGAAATATATTTGTACAGAAATGCAATCAATATACAAAAAGTGATGCGTAGCATACAATAGAATCAACGTGCAAAATACAATCTGGCTAAGCCAGTATCCACTGCGGTAGAGAAATTATAGGCATCCTATCTTTCGGGGATTTGTCCCAGGTTACAGTCATTAATGAACAACATAATGGCAGGCATAATTGAAAAGAATACACATTCATCAAAAGTGTGGTACAATATAAGGCAGGTGCACTTTTTCTTTAAAATTCAGAGATGAAGACGTGGCCCAGTGGGTTGAGTTATATTACATGTAGGTAGCTGTTAAGGAATGGACTGCATTGAAAAAACTGTGGTGATAAATCAGGAGCACATGATCAAGGTACAAGAAAGTAGATCCAATGAGACGAGCTGAGGCTAAAAAAGGTGAGGAATATGGAGAGAGGCTAAGGGGGGATGCTGCACTGAAAGCAAGAAAGGCTGTTATAGCAATAGAAAGACCATGGAGACTGAGCTGTGTGTCCCCATGTCTCCATGTCTTACCTGGATGAGCTGCACCGATGGAGGAAGAAATAGCTTGAAGTAGGGAAAAAGCCCAGTGTGGCACTCAGAATGGGGCGCAGGGGCCCTGTTGTGTATAAGTGCTATAAGGATGAGGGGCAACGGCCCTATAGTAATGGCACTATGCTGCATTCAGCATGTGGCGTACTTATGATGCTGCATGGCGGAACTGGGGGAAGAGGGGGTGGTCCAGTGTTGGGAAAACAGGTGGAGAAAGCAAGATGGCAGGCGCAGTGTGAAAGTAAAGATGCGCATGTGCAGGGAGGAGAGTGGTGCAGAGCCGGTGAGGGAATACTAAAGATGGCTGTCGCTGCGTAAGATGCGGTGCACATGCGGTGTGTGTGTGTGTGGCTAGCCAGAGATATTGGCTCAAAAGAAGTCTGGCATTGGGGGGGATGGGGCCAGCCTTCTTTTTTTGTTTACCCGCTGTGGGACTTTAACTTTTGGGGGTCTGATCCCCTCTACATTGCATTACAATACAAGTGTACGGTAATGCATTGGCTGTAAGTGTATTACACAGTATAATATATTTTCAGTCTGCTTGCCTGTGAGACCCACGGGGGCTGCAGTGTGAGGGGGTCACTGTTAAGGGGGTGAGCCGCTGTGGAGGTCACAGTTAAGGAGCGAGCCGCGGTGGAGGTCACAGTTAAGGGGGTCGGCCGCTGTGGAGGTCACAGTTAAGGGGGTGGGGTGCTGTGGAGGTCTTTGTTAGGGGGGTGGTTAGGGGTGCTGTGGAGGTCACAGTTAAGGGGGTGAGCCGCTGTGGAGGTCACAGTTAAGGGGGTGGGGTGCTGTGGAGGCTAATGTTAGGGGGGTGGGGCACTGTGGAGGTCACAGTTAAGGGGGCGGGCCGCTGTGGAGGTCTTTGTTAGGGGGGTGGTTAGGGGTGCTGTGGAGGTCACAGTTAAGGGGGTGAGCCGCTGTGGAGGTCACAGTTAAGGGGGTGGGGTGCTGTGGATGCTAATGTTAGGGGGGTGGGGCACTGTAGAGGTCACAGTTAAGAGGCGAGCCGCTGTGGAGGTTTTTGTTAGGGGGGCGGGGCACTGTGGAGGTCTTTATTAGGGGGGTGGTTAGGGGTGCTGTGGAGGTCACATTTTAAGCAGGCAGGGCACTGTGAGGAGTCAGTGTTAAGGGATGATGTGCTGTGAAGGTCATTGCTAAGGGGGCTGGGTGCTGTAGATGTCACTGTTATGGGGGATACTGTCCATATCTTTTAACGACACACACAAACATGAAATGAAATAGATGTTTATAGAAATAAATACCCGTGCGAAGCCGGGTCCTTCTGCTAGCATCTTATATATAAAAATGAGTTTATATCAGTCTATTGTCTGTCTGTTGTTTATGAACGGCCAAACAACTAGACCAATCTGCACCAAATTTGGCACACAGGTACATCAGGTGTCCGGGAAGGTTTTAGACTGGGTCTCAGCTCTCTAGGACGTACCGTTCCTGAGATGTTCCCAAAAAAATGCAATTATGGCACCATCACATGATCTGCATTAGCTAATAGAAGCCCACAGGTCTTTTACCCATATCCCAACTGCCATACACACGGTTACATGACCCTTATCAGCCAATAGAAGCTCGCAGGATTTTCAGTCTCGACATACACAGAGTTTGACACCAGGTTTCCATAACAACCCACCCAATTTTCTTCACTGCTGTAGGTCACCTTTAAAGGGGCAGGGCTCTGTGGGTGACACTGTGAAGGGAGCAGAGTGCTGTGGAGGTCACAGATAAGGAGGCAGACTGCTGTGGAGGTCACAGTTGAGGGGTTAGGCTGCTGTGGAGGTAACGGATACAGCGGTTGGCTGCTGTGGAGGTCACAATTAAGGGGACGGTCTGCTATGGAGGTCAGTGTTAAGGGGCGGGGTGTTGTGGAGGTCACATTTTAAGGGAACAGAACACTATGGAGGTCACTATTAAGGGGGTGGGTTATTGTGGAAATCACTGTTAAGGAGATGGGGTACAATGAAGATCACTCATAAAGATGCGGCCGCTGTGGACGTCACTGTTAAGAGGGCAGGGGACTGTGAAGGTAACTATTAAAGGGACAGCTGATGTAGAGGTCACAGTTAAGGCAGCAGGCTACTGTGGAGGTCACAGTTAAGGGGGTGGGGTACTGTGAAGGTGACTGCTAAAGGGGCAGCGTTGTGGAGGTCACTGTTAAGGAGGAAGGCCACTTTGGAGGTCACAGTTAATGGGGCAGGGCCATGTGGAGGTCGCTGTTACAGGGGCGGGTGGGTGCTGTGAAGGTCACATTTTAAGGGGGCAGGGCACTGTGGGGAGATCAGTGTTAAGGGGTGGGGTGCTGTAGAGGTCACTATTAAGGGGGCAGGGTGCTGTAGAGGTCATTGTTATGGAGGATACTGTCAATATCTTTTAACGACACACAGAAACATTAAATGAAATAGTGTAAATATACTCATATGAAGCCGCATCATCCTGCTAGTCTCTTATATATATATAAAAATTATTTTCTGTCTGTCGTCTGTCTGTTTTTTATGCACAGTCAAACGACTGGACCGATTTGCACCAAATTTAGCAAATTGGTATATCAGGTGTCCTAGAAGGTTTTAGACCAGGTCTCAGCTCTCTAGGATGTACCGTTCCTGAGATATTCCCAAGAAACATATTAGCCAATAGGAGCTTGCAGCTTCACTCACATTCTAACTGCCATCCACACAGCCACATGACCCTCCATTATTCATGTCATCATTAGGCTCTCCTATCCTCCTCCATTATTCCTAATGGTATTATGCTCCCCCCCTTTCCCACTGACCATGTCTGTACAATGCTGTCCTCGCCTCCTCTATTAGGCCTCATGCACACGACCGTTGTGTGCATCCATGGCCGTTGTGCCATTTTCCGTTCTTTTTTCGCGGACCCATTGACTTTCAATGGGTCCGTGGAAAAAAATCGGAAAATGCACCGTTTTGCAGCCGAGACCGTGATCCGTGTATCCTGTCTGTCAAAAAAATATGACCTGTCCTATTTTTTTGACGGACAACGGTTCACGGACCCATTCAAGTCAATGGGTCCGTGAAAGAACACGGATGCACACAAGATTGGCATCCGTGTCCGTGATCCGTGGCCGTAGGTTACTTTCATACAGACGGATCCAAAGATCCGTCTGCATAAAAGCTTTTTCAGATCTAAGTTTTCACTTCGTGAAAACTCATATCCGACAGTATATTCTAACACAGAGGCGTTCCCATGGTGATGGGGACACTTCTAGTTAGAATACACTACAAACTGTGTACATGACTGCCCCCTGCTGCCTGGCAGCACCCGATCTCTTACAGGGGGCCGTGATCAGCACAATTAACCCCTTCAGGTGCGGCACCTGAAGGGGTTAATTGTACTATCATATCCCCCTGTAAGAGATTAGGGCTGCCAGGCAGCAGGGGGCAGACCCCCCCTCCCCAGTTTGAATATCATTGGTGGCCAGTGCGGCCCCCCCCCCCTCTATTGTAATAATTTGTTGGTGGCACAGTGTGCGGCCCCCCGCCCCCCGCCCCACCTTCCTCCCTCTATTGGAATAATTCGTTGGTGGCACAGTGTGCGCTCCCCCCCAGCCCCCCCTTCCTCCCTCTATTGGAATAATTCGTTGGTGGCACAGTGTGCGGCTCCCCCCCGCCCCACCTTCCTCCCTCTATTGTAATAATTCGTTGGTGGCACAGTGTGCGCTCCCCCCCCCCAACCCCCCCTTCCTCTCTCTATTGGAATAATTTGTTGGTGGCACAGTGTGCGGCCCCCCGCCCAACCTCCCTCTATTGTAATAATTCATTGGTGGCACAGTGTGCGCCCCCCATCGGCCCCCCCTCCCTCTATAGTCTAACAACATTGGTGGCCAGTGTGCGGCCTCCCATCTCCCCCCCCCCCGATCATTGGTGGCAGCGGAGTTCCGATCGGAGTCCCAGTTTAATCGCTGGGGCTCCGATCGGTAACCATGGCAACCAGGACGCTACTGCAGTCCTGGTTGCCATGGTTACTTAGCAATAGTACAAGATTAGAAGACAATAGTAGAAGATTCATACTTACCTGCTGCGATGTTCGTGTCCGGCCGGGAGCTCCACCTACTGGTAAGTGACAGGTCTGTGCGGCGCATTGCTAAATGAACTGTCACTTACCAGTAGGAGGAGCTCCCGGCCGGACACAGACATCGCAGCTCCCAGGTAAGTATGAATCTTTTACTATTGTACTATTGCTAAGTAACCGTGGCAACCAGGGCTGCAGTAGCGTCCTGGTTGCCATGGTTACCGATCGGAACTCTGCTGCCACCAATGATCGGGGGGAGATGGGAGGCCGCACACTGGCCACCAATGTTGTTAATGCTATAGAGGGAGGGGGGGGCCGATGGGGGGCACACACTGTGCCACCAACGAATTATTACAATAGAGGGAGAAGGGGGGGGGCCGGGGGGGCCGCACACTGTGCCACCAACGAATTATTACAATAGAGGGAGGAAGGGGGGGCGATGGGGGGCGCACACTGTGCCACCAACAAATTATTACAATAGAGGGAGGGAGGGGGGGCCGCACTGGCCACCAATGATATTCAAACTGGGGAGGGGGGGTCTGCCCCCTGCTGCCTGGCAGCCCTGATCTCTTACAGGGGGATATGATAGTACAATTAACCCCTTCAGGTGCGGCACCTGAGGGGTTAATTGTGCTGATCACGGCCCCCTGTAAGAGATCGGGTGCTGCCAGGCAGCAGGGGGCAGTCATGTACACAGTTTGTAGTATATTCTAACTAGAAGCGTCCCCATCACCATGGGAACGCCTCTGTGTTAGAATATACTCTCGGAAATGAGTTTTCACGATGTAACTCATATCCGACAGTATATTCTAACATAGAGGCGTTTCCATGGTGATGGGGACGCTTCAAGTTAAAATATACCATCGGATTGGAGAAAACTCCGATCCGATGGTATAAAAGGGACTCCAGACTTTACATTGAAAGTCAATGGGGATGGATCCGTTTGAAATGGCACCATATTGTGTCAACGTCAAACGGATCCGTCCCCATTGACATGCATTGTAATTCAGGACGGATCAGTTTGGCTCCACACGGCCAGGCGGAAAACCAAAACGACTTTTTTTTCATGTCCGTGGATCCTCCAAAAATCAAGGAAGACCCACGGATGAAAAAACGGTCACGGATCACGGACCTACGGACCCCGTTTTTGCGGACCGTGAAAAAAAAACGGTTGTGTGCATGAGGCCTAATTCTTATTTGTATTAGGCTCTCCCCCCTCCACCACGGCTCATGTCTGTATAATGTTCTCCCAGCCCAGTGATCATGTGAATATCAACTGTTGTCTCCTTATATATTTGTATAAGGAGATAACAGGTGGGTGTTGGGTAAGTCAACTGTCTCCAGATAAGGTTGTATGGAGACAGCTGCCATTGGCCTGTAGTAAGTGCCTAGAATCAGGTTTCTTTATCAGAGTTACAGTGCTGTAGCGAACGCCCTGTAACTGGGATAATCATCCATGCAAGGGGGCCGGGGCCAAGAGTGACTGCGCATGCGCCATTGTCTGTGCGCGCTCATTCCTGTAAAACCCGGCCACCTCGGCAGCCGGAGAGGAGGAGAAGAGTCGGAGGTAACAGCGCTTGCGTGGCCACCGCTACTAACATAGTAGCGGTGGCCGTAACCCCTAGAAACGAGCATGTAAAAATGGGGTATAAAACGGTCAATAACAGGATTTACATCCTGTTTAGATAATATAAATATATGGAAGAAATGATTATTGGAGGGGAAGGAATAGACTGAAAGGGGATTAGCAAGATGAGACAACCCCTTTGAGGGTGTGGGGTACTGTGGAGGTCACTGTTATGGGGGTGGGGTGCTGTGGAGGTCACTGTTATGGGGGTGGGGTGCTGTGGAGGCTACAACTGTGGATTACACTTTTAAGGGGCTAGGCGTCGGTGAAGGTCATTATTAAGGGTGTTGGGTACTGAGGAGGTCACTGTTATGGGGGAACAGTGGATATCACATCAACATTAAATGAAATAGTCAAAATATACCTGTGCGAAGCCGAGTTATTCTGCTAGTGTCGTATAAAACTGACCACAAGTACAATACAGAATAGAATATCTCTGCACCACTTATTAATACACAGAGCTGTTTTCTTTAGATGTTCCTTTGCTCTATGATAACTCGGTGATTTGTGTGGTTTACCTGATCAGTGGCTCACATAGAGAAAACCAGTCATTCAGCAAAGAGCAAAGTTACCTGCGAATGACATAACCGGTGGACACCCAATGCTTTGCTGTGGCCATAGGGGCTGCGGTGTCTACAGTACAAAGAGATAACTCGTGGCCACAGATCTTTCTGTACAATGCCATTTATTCTTCTTTCAATAGGAAAAATCTAAGACAACATCAATCGACATGAAGAAGAATTTGTGAGGTTTTATCATTAAAAACAATGTGGAAAGATCTGACAATGACAGGAACATCAGCATCGGCCGCATGGACCTGGAAATCTTCTAGAAAAGCCATTTCATCAGTAGAAGACACACGACGGCCGGAGTCAGGACGACTTTCTGGACACTTGTGCCTCCACTGGTGCACAAATAAATATTCTTGTATGTTGTTCCTCTATCAGTATAAGACTCACTTCCACGATCACAGTAGCTCTGGGTTGCGCACATCTGACTGGATGATACATATTGTCCTGCAGAGATTTCATGTTCATGTTAGCATATACAATTACTGTAACAATTGTCTCAGCATTACATGATCTGAACAATGAACAGGTTAATGTTTCTGCATCTGCATGACTTCTGGATCAGAATCTGAATCCAGCCTGAGCTAAAGGAGATTGAATTGGAAGCTGCATATATTGTACTTGCGGCTGTCATTTCCTCCTCTGTGAAGGTGGATAAGGGGGTCAGTGTTGGACCAACAGGCAGCATAAAGGGGGAGCAGGTATAGCACAGAGCCTCTTGTATGGATTTAGACCCAGGGGTAGGGGTGACAGGAGCCTTTCATGTTATCACCCCCTTATCCATCAGAGAACATAGATATTTGCTCTTTATTTGTCACATATGTACAGTAGTGACTTTCGTTTGCTGAAAAGAGTGGGCACAGCCTCGGACTAGCCCACAGAGGTACAGGGGAATCCCCTGGTGGGCCCCTGAGCAAGGTGGGCCCCTAGTCTCCAACCACCTGCACAAGTTGAACATAACACATTAGATTTACTGCACTACATACAGTACAGACCAAAAGTTTGGACACACCTTCTCATTCAAAGAGTTTTCTTTATTTTCATGACTATGAAAATTCTAGATTCACACTGAAGGCATCAAAACTATGAATTAACACATGTGGAATTATATACATAACAAAAAAGTGTGAAACAACTGAAAATATGTAATATTCTAGGTTCTTCAAAGTAGCCACCTTTTGCTTTGATTACTGCTTTGCACACTCTAGGCATTCTCTTGATGAGCTTCAAGAGGTAGTCACCTGAAATGGTTTTCACTTCACAGGTGTGCCCTGTCAGGTTTAAAAAGTGGGATTTATTGCCTTATAAATGGGGTTGGGACCATCAGTTGTGTTGTGGAGAAGTCAGGTGGATACACAGCTGATAGTCCTACTGAATGGACTGTTAGAATTTGTATTATGGCAAGAAAAAAGCAGCTAAGTAAAGAAAAACAAGTGGCCATCATTACTTTAAGAAATGAAGGTCAGTCAGTTTGAAAAATTGGGAAAACTTTGAAAGTGTCCCCAAGTGCAGTCACAAAAACCATCAAGCGCTACAAAGAAACTGGCTCACATGTGGACCGCCCCAGGAAAGGAAGACCAAGAGTCACCTCTGCTGTGGAGGATAAGTTCATCCGAGTCACCAGCCTCAGAAATCGCAGGTTAACAGCAGCTCAGATTAGAGACCAGGTCAATGCCACACAGAGTTCTAGCAGCAGACACATCTCTAGAACAACTGTTAAGAGGAGACTGTGTGAATCAGGTCTTCATGGTAGAATATCTGCTAGGAAACCACTGCTAAGGACAGGCAACACGCAGAAGAGACTTGTTTGGGCTAAAGAACACAAAGGAATGGACATTAGACCATTGGAAATCTGTGCTTTGGTCTGATGAGTCCAAATTTGAGATCTTTGGTTCCAACCACCGTGTGTTTGTGCAACGCAGAAAAGGTGAACGGAGGGACTCTACATGCCTGGTTCCCACCGTGAAGCATGGAGAAGGTGGTGTGATGGTGTGGGGGTGCTTTGCTGATGACACTGTTGGGGATTTATTCAAAATTGAAGGCATACTGAACCAGCATGGCTACCACAGCATCTTGCAGCGGCATGCTATTCCATCCGGTTTGCGTTTAGTTGGACCATCATTTATTTTTCAACAGGACAATGACCCCAAACACACCTCCAGGCTGTGTAAGGGCTATTTGACCATGAAGGAGAGTGATGGGGTGCTGCGCCAGATGACCTTGCCTCCACAGTAACCGGACCTGAACCCAATCGAGATGGTTTGGGGTGAGCTGGACCGCAGAGTGAAGGCAAAAGGGCCAACAAGTGCAAAGCATCTCTGGGAACTCCTTCAAGACTGTTGGAAGACCATTTCAGGTGACTACCTCTTGAAGCTCATCAAGAGAATGTCAAGAGTGTGCAAAGCAGTAATCAAAGCAAAAGGTGGCTACTTTGAAGAACCTAGAATATGACATATTTTCAGTTGTTTCACACTTTTTTGTTATGTATAGAATTCCACATGTGTTAATTCATAGTTTTGATGCATTCAGTGTGAATCTACAATTTTCATAGTCATGAAAATAAAGAAAACTCTTTGAATGAGAAGGTGTGTGCAAACTTTTGGTCTGTACTGTACATATATTCAATGTACAGCACCTCAACCAGCCTATGTTCATATAAAAAAACTTGTTAAATTATTTATTATATTTGAATGTATCCATATGGTGGGCCCCCAAAATAAATTTTACTGGTGGACCCTAGGTACCTCAATCCGACACTGAGTGGGCATATAATCATCTAGTAACATCTCTTGTCCTAATTAACAAATCTGATGCTGCAGTCTGATGTTTTACAGTAAAAATACATAAAAATGATCATATGAAATGTAGTTTTATTGACAAATTAAAAAGAATATCTGTAATAACTTGAACTATAAAATGAAAGTTTTTATCCCTCAGGGATAGACACTAAAAAACGCTGCCAGAATCACAGTTTTTAGTTATTTAACCAACAAAAAGAAAAAGAAAAAGTATTCAAAAAGGTGTATGTTCTCCAATAGCGTTTAGCGGACACCTGGATGTTTGGGTTCGGCAGGTTCGGCCGAACTTGAAAAAAAAATTCGGGTTTGGGACCCGAACTTGACCCCGAACCCCAACCCCATTGAAGTCAATGGGGACCCGAACTTTTGGTCACTAAAATGGCTCTAAAATGGTCCTGGAAAGGGCTGCAAAAGGCATCAAAATGTGCTTAAGAGCATGACAACTGTCCTGCAAACAAATGTGGTTAGGGAAATTACTTAAAATAACATAAAATACAGAAAAATTAAAAATAACAATCTGGATCTAGGTGTAGGAGGTTGAGGAGGTGGTGGATGGGTGGATGTGGCGGTGTAGGTTGACGTGGCGGTGTAGGTGAAAGCAGCGGTGAAGGAGGAATAGGTAGCCAACACTGATTTGTGTTATTTTTAATTTTTAAATTGGGGTATCCCCCAAAATATTGGGACATATAACAAAATAAAACAAAGAATAAGTGCACTTGAGTACAAGAATGGATGGTTGAGGCTGGTATAAATGTCTATTCTGCACAAGGTACGGACAAGTCCTGTGGGATCCATGCCTGGTTCATTTTAATAAACGTAAGCTTGTCCACATTGGCTGCGGCCTGTGATAATGCTCTCTGCCGTACTAAACACACGTTCACACTATACACTGGCTGCAGGGCAGGTCAGCACCTCCAAGGCTGACAAAGCTTTTCCACATTTTGGCCATGAAACCCTGCCTTCTCAGGTGCTGGGGGTGCCCCAGCTGCGTTGGCGACCTCTTCCTCCTCCTCTGCCTTCGCCTTGTGCTTCCACTGTGCCCCCGCTGTCAGGTGGGAATGCTATCATCAGCGTGCGCTTGTAGTCGCGCATCTTCTGATCAGTAACAGATGTTTTCACAAAATTTAGTTCCCTGTCAGCAATGCAGAGCAGGGGTTCATTCACGGCAAAAGGGGGTTCATGTCACCCAGCAATAGAACAGAGGATTTTCAGAGATTTAAGCCCATGTCAACCAGGCACAGCAGGGGTCCATTCATGGCAAAAGGGGGTTCAGGTCACCCAGCAATACAACAGAGGATTTTGAGAGATTTAGGCCCCTGTCACCCAAGCACAGCAGGGGTTTGTATACGCCAAAAATGGTAAAATGTCACTCGACAATTGAAAATATGATTTTTTTTCAATTTAGGGCACTAAAATTGGCACTTTTTTAAATAAAAATGGCTCTAAAGTAGTCCTTCAAAAGGCTAGAGGGATGTAAAAGGCAGTAAAATGTGCTTAAGAGCATGGCAACTGCTCTGCAAACAAATGTGGATAGGGAAATAACTTAAAATGAAATAAAATAACTAAAAATTACAAATTATTAACCTGCAACTCAGAGAAGGAGGTGGATATGGAGTCGGAGGTTGAGGAGGCGGTGAATGTGGTGTTGTAGGTGGAGGCAGCAATGGAGGAGGAACAGGTAGCCAACAATATTTATTTTTTATTTTGGTAGGTAGCCCCCAAAATATTGGGACAAAAAAAATAAATAAAAAAAATCATTGCACTTGACTTGAGTACAAGAATGTATGTTTGATGGTGGTATAAATGTCTATTCTGCACAAGGTACAGACAAGTCTTGTGGGATCCGAACATGAGCTTGTCCACGTTGGCTGTTGACAGGCAGCTGCGTCTGTCTGTAATGACGCCTCCTGCCATGCTAAATACACGTTCAGAGAGTACACTGGCTGCAGGGCAGGCCAGCACCTCCAAGGCATACAGGGCAAGCTCTGGCCATGTGGACAATTTGGAGACCCAGAAGTTACAGGTACTGTTCCACCATGTTTTTCAAATGCTGCCTTCTGCTAACACACTCCATATCAGCAGTTGGGGCCGGTTGTTGCGGCAAAGTGACAAAGCTTTTCCATATGTCGGCCATGCTAACCCTGCCTTCTGAGGTGCTGGCTCTGACACAGCTGCATTGGTGACCTCTTCCTCCTCCCCTGCCTTCGCCTTGTGCTTCCACTTGTCCCCCAGCGTCAGTCGGGAATGCTCTCAGGAGCTCTTCTACCAGCGTGCGCCTGTAGTCGTGCATCTTCCGATCACGCTCCAGCGAGGGAATTAAGGACGGCACATTGTCTTTGTAACAGGGATTTAGCAGGGTGGCCACCCAGTAGTCGGCACACGTCAAAATGTGGGAAACTCTGCAGTCATTGCGCAGGCACTGCAGCATGTAGTCACTCATGTGTGCCAGGCTGCCCAGAGGTAAGGACAAGGTGCCCTCTATGGGAGGCGTATCGTCTGCGTCCTCCGTATCCCCCAGCCACCCACCAGTGATGGGCCCGAGTTACGTTGGATACCACCCCACATAGTGTGCTCTGGCTGGCCAAATTTGTACCAGGCCTCTGCTGTTGTAAAACTCCTCTTTCTAAACCACTTCTAAAAGACTGGCCTGAAAGTGTTAGAGATGACCCCTCTTTCTCCTCCTCGTCCTGGGCCACATCCTCTTCCATCATCGCCCTAAGTGTTTTCTCAAGGAGACATAGAAGTGGTATTGTAACGCTGATAACGGCGTCATCGCCACTGGCCATGTTGGTGGAGTATTCGAAACAGCGCAACAGGGCACACAGGTCTCGCATGGAGGCCCAGTCATTGGTGGTGAAGTGGTGCTGTTCCGTGCGTGCAGCAGCTGAAACTCCACTATGGCCTGCTGCTGCTCGCACAGTCTCTCCAGCATGTGCAAGGTGGAGTTCCACCTGGTGGGCACGTCGCATATGAGGCGGTGAGCGGGAAGGCCAAAGTTACGCTGTAGAGCAGAAAGCCGAGCGGCGGCAGGATGAGAACGCCGGAAGCGCGCGCAGACAGCCCGCACTTTATGCAGCAGCTCAGACATGTCGGAGTAGTTGTGAATGAATTTCTGCACCACCAAATTCAGCACATGCGCCAGGAAAGGGATGTGCATCAAACCGGCTAGCCCCAGAGCTGCAACGAGATTTTGCCCTTTATCGCACACCACCAGGGCACGGCTCTCCTGGAGAAGTAGTGGCAGCTGGGAACGATGTACCGTGGGACAGCAAGCGACATGAGCTGTTGAAGCTGTCCGTCTCCACCAGCCTGAATGACAGCATTTCAAAGGCCAGCAGTTTAAAAATGCTGCCATTCAAGGCCAAGAATCGAGGGTGTCTAGGTGGGAAATTACACTTTCTCTCCAAGGTTTGTGAGATGGAAAGCTGAACGCTTCCGTGTGACATGGTGGAGTTGCTTGATGACGGAGGTGGTGGTGTTGGTGGCACATCCTCTGTTTGCTGGGCGGCAGGTGCCAACGTTCCTCCAGAGGCGGAGGAATAGGGCGAGGCAGCAGCAGAAGAGGGAGCAGGAGGGGCCTGAGCCCTTTCTTTGTTTTGAAGGTGCTTACTCCACTGCAGCCCGTGTCTCGCATGTAGATGCATGGTCATGCAGGTTGTGCTAAGGTTCAGAACGTTAATGCCTCGCTTCAGGCTCTGATGGCACAGCGTGCAAACCATTCGGGTCTTGTCGTCAGCACATTGTGTGAAGAAGTGCCATTCCAGGGAACTCCTTGAAGCTGCCTGGTGTGCTCGGTCCCTGGCGATGGTGGCCAGTAGCAGGCGAACTGTTTTGGCGACGGCTGCTCTGCTTTTGCACCCTGCTCCCGCTTTTGCTACGCTGTTGGCTCGGTCTCACCACTGCCTCTTCCTCTGAACTCTGAAAGTCAGTGACACGACCTTCATTCCATGTGGGGTCTAGGACCTCATCGTCCCCTGCATCGTCTTCCCCCCAGTCTTCCTCCCTGACCTCCTTTTCGGTCTGCACACTGCAGAAAGACGCAGCAGTTGGCACCTGTGTTTCGTCATCATTAGAGACGTGCTGAGGTGGTATTCCCATGTCCTCATCAGGAAACATAAGTGGTTGTGCGTCAGTGCATTCTATGTCTTCCACCCCTGGGGAAGGGCTAGGTGGATGCCCTTGGGAAACCCTGCCAGCAGAGTCTTCAAACAGCATAAGAGACTGCTGCATGACTTGAGGCTCAGACAGGTTCCCTGATATGCACGGGGGTGATGTGACAGACTGATGGGCATGGGTTTCAGGAGCCATCTGTGCGCTTTCTGCAGAAGACTGGGTGGGAGATAATGTGAACGTGCTGTATCCACTGTCGGCCACCCAATTGACTAATGCCTGTACTTGCTCAGGCCTTACCATCCTTAGAACGGCATTAGGCCCAACCAAATATCGCTGTAGATTCTGGCAGCTACTGGGACCTGAGGTAGTAGGTTCAGTAGGACGTGTATCTGTGGCAGAATGGCCACGTCCTCTCCCTGCAACTGAGGCTCCACCAACACCACCACCATGACCATGACCGCATCCCTTATTAGATGTTTTTCTCATAGTTAGCATTTACAAAGCAAAGTAAAAAGTGGTTAAGTCTGTTAAAAATAATTAACCGCCAATAAAAACCCTGATGTAGCACAATTTATTTATTTTTTACTCTATATGACAGCGGTATTTGTGGCCTAAATGTGACACTCACTTATGCACGTCTTATCCCAGATGTGCAGTATATCAAATGTTTTTTTCACCCTAACCAAAAAGCTGTATTTCTGGCCTAAATGTGACAGTCACTTATGCACGTGTAATCCCAGATGTGCAATATATAAGAGAATTTTTTCACCCCAGTAACCAAAAAGCCGTATTTATGGCCTAAATGTGACAGTCACTTATGCTTGTCTAATACCAGAAGTGCAGTATATTAGAGTTTTTTTTTTACCCTAACCAAAAAGCTGTATTTCTGTCCTAAGGCCTCATGCACACGACCGTTTTTTTTGAAGGTCCGCAAAAATGGGGTCCGCAGGTCCGTGATCCGTGACCGTTTTTTTCGTCCGAGGGTCTTCCTTGTTTTTTGGAGGATCCACGGACATGAAAAATGAAAAAAAAATCTAAGTCAAGTTTGCCATTGAAATGATAGGAAAAAACAAACACGGATCACGGACACGGATGACAATCTTGTGTGCATCCGTGATTTTTCACGGACCCATTGACTTGAATGGGTCAGTGAACCGTTGGCCGTGAAAAAAATAGGACAGGTCATATTTTTTTCACGGCCAGGAAACACGGATCACGGATGCGGCTGCCAAACGGTGCATTTTCCGATTTTTCCACGGACCCATTGAAAGTCAATGGGTCCGTGAAAAAAAACCGGAAAACGGCACAACGGCCACGGATGCACACAACGGTCGTGTGCATGAGGCCTAAATGTGACAGTAACTTATGCATGTGTAATCCCAGATGTGCAGTATATTAGAGGGTTTTTTCACCCCAGTATGCCAAAGCTGTATTTCTGGACTTGCAGATAGCCTATGCTGGTGCACTATCGTTGCATAAAATGGCTGACGATCATGTATTGATATTGACTGACTGAAGAAAAAAAGTTTGTTTTCAGCAGTAGTTGGCTCAGGGCAGGCTTAAAAAAATTGTGCACTGCACCCACAAAACACTTTTTCTGTAGATCGCTGAGTACATAAACCAGTTCTTGATAAGATTTCTCCCTGATCTCTCCCTCACAGAAGCTGCAGCCTCTCCCTACACTAATCGAGCAGAGTGATGGGCGGCGCTATGTGACTCCAGCTTAAATAGAGGCTGGGTCACATGCTGCAGTTGGCCAATCACAGCCATGCCAATAGTAGGCATGGCTGTGATGGCCTTTTGGGGCAAGTAGTATGACGCTTGTTGATTGGCTGCTTTGCAGCCTTTCAAAAAGCGCCATAAAAATCGCCGAACACCGAACCCAAACTTTTAAGTAAATGTTCGGGGTCCGGGTGCCGAAAACCCTAAAGTTCGGTACGAACCCGAACTTTACAGTTCGGGTTCGCTCAACTCTATTCTCCAACTACAAGTCAACCAAAAAAAAAACAAGACCTTTCACAGAACCTTTCACTTTTTTGTACATTTTATTATGCTGCAGCCTTGTGCTAAAATAAAATAAATATTTTCTGCACTTAATATCCCACTATGTAAAAGTGAAAACAGAATGTTCCAAATCTTTTCTAATTTATTGAAAAAGTATTACATGGACAAACTTATTCAGAGGCAACTGTGCTCTTGGAAACGTTCAGTTCAGCAGAAATGCTTTTGTCCCCTTCTCTATATCTGTGCCTTCACACCAGTGGCGTATGGGGAAGCAGGGGAAGTGGCTGCTTAAGGGCCACAGTTGAGAAGGGGCCTGGGGGCAGTGTTATTTCTAGTACAATTCAGGCCAGGCAGGGCCCTCAATGTGACTGTATCTGAATGGGGCCACGAAGTGGCCTGAATTGTACTAGAAAAGGTGTACATACCAGTATGAAGGACCTTTGGAATACAGTAATGGTAGGCTAAAGGACCTTTGATGATGTCATCATGTCACATGATTGAAGGTCCTTTCAGAGGCGGCTCTAGACTTTGTGAGGCCTTAGGCGAAACTCGAACATGAGGCCCCCACGAAGATCGTTGGGATGCTTGTGATCTACCATACGGCGCCCTGGCTCAGTCCTCAAGAAATAAGCTGTGTCAACCACCGCACAGAGCGGCGGTGTGGTCAACACTCCCCCTCCATGTATCTCTATGGAAGACTCGGAGATACACAATTGCTGTATCTGCGGCTCTCCCATAGATACATGGAGCGGGAGTGTTGACCACTGCTCTGGGCACAAGGAGATCTGGAGTACCATACAGGAGATCGTGGGGGATCCCATCGGCCAGATCCCCCACGATCAGACACTTATCTCCTATCCTTTGGATAGGGGATTTATTTTCCTATCCTGGAGAACCACTTTAATATGCAGTGACAACACAGTACAGGGCTTATATTCACAGTGCATATTAACGCTTTGCATTAACCCTGGCCCAGTTCTCTAAATCGACCCCACCCCCCCACAATGGATTTTGCTGTACTTGCTATACAGCAGCACATACCTCTCACATCCAGGGCCTCCAGGTGATGTCTCCTCGGATGTAGATCTTCTCTGTCATAATCTTCTCCATTCGGTCCGGACACATCACTCAGCCACCTCATCTCTGTAGAGTGTGACACACAGACATCTTAGTGTCTTCACTTTTCTATAATCATCCCCCAACCTGGAGTCCCCACAGTGTTATCCTGCTGCTCGCTTTGCCCCCCAATACCACCAGATACTATCCTGAAGAAATAATAGTCTCTCCATAGTAATAGTGCTCCTCATAGTCCCACCAATATTAATCCCCTTCTAGAATGCCCTCATTAGTAATACTGCCCCCTACAGTGCCCCCATTGTGTAATTTGCCCGCACACTGCCCCCATTAAGTAATTCACCCCCACACTGCCCCCATTAAGTAATTCGCCCCCACACTGCCCCACATTATGTAATTTGCCCCCCACACTGCCCCCATTAAGTAATTTGCCCTCCACACTGCCCCATTAAGTATTTTGCCCCCCACATTGCCCCCATTAAGTAATTTGTCCGCCACACTGCCCCCCATTAATTAATTTGCCCCTACACTGCCCCACACTATGTAATTTGCCCCCCCACACTGCCCCCATTAAGTAATTTGTCCGCCACACTGTGTCAAGGAACCATGAACCAGACGTACAACAAGAGATAGTGAAAATAAGAAGGCTTTATTGAAAGTCAAGCCGTAAGGCAAAAGTCCAAGCGGATGGCTAAACCGAAGCAGGGTCTTGCGAAGCCAGAAGTCGGGAACCAGAAGGGTAGTCAGACGAAGCCTGGATCAGGAACCAGCAGGGTAGTCAGACGAGGCCTGGATCAGGAACCAGCAGGGTAGTCAGACGAGGCCTGGATCAGGAACCAGCAGGGTAGTCAGACGAAGCCAGGATCAGGAACCAGAAGGGTAGTCAGACGAAGCCAGGATCAGGAACCAGAAGCAGCAGCAGTCTTAGAGCATGTGAACACAGGAGGACCAAGCAGGGAACTGAAGCCACAGACCTCCTATATATATGAGCTGGGCATCCAGCTCCTCCCAGTGGGAAGGAGAAGCCGCAGGGTGGGAGGCTACAAGAAACCCAGAAACCAAGATGGCCGCCAGCACATGTCAAACGAAGGAGGACAGCAAGAAGGTAAGACCATGACAGTACCTCCCCCTCAAGGGCCCCTCCTCCGCGGAGTAAAGAACGGTTTCTGAGGGAAGCGTGCGTGGAAGGCTCGGAGCAAGGCAGGAGCATGGACATCTGCGGAGGGAACCCAGGAACGCTCCTCTGGACCATAACCACGCCAATGGACCAAAAACTGCACCCGACCGCGGACCAGGCGTGAGTCCAGGATATTGCTCACCTCATACTCCTCACGATTGCCCACTTGGACCGGACGAGGCCGAGGAACCGAGGAAGTGAAACGATTACACACCAGTGGCTTCAACAGGGAGACATGAAACACGTTGGAGATCCGCATGCCAGGAGGAAGCGCGAGGGCATAGGC
The DNA here is from genome assembly GCF_014858855.1 of Bufo gargarizans. Lineage (NCBI taxonomy): Eukaryota > Metazoa > Chordata > Amphibia > Anura > Bufonidae > Bufo > Bufo gargarizans. The sequence goes on along the minus strand of NC_058081.1, from coordinate 720,078,609 downwards.
TACCGGGTTTACCCTGCGAAGCACTCGGAAGGGACCAACAAAGCGAGGCGCCAGCTTGGGAGTGGGCACTCGAAGGTTGAGGTTGCGGGTGGACAACCATACGCGGTCTCCGACCTGGTAGGAAGGAGCGGGCGCTCGTCTGCGATCAGCCTGGAGTCTCTGGCACTGCGCAGAGACCTCAAGGGACCTCTGGATCTGTACCCAAGAAGCACGTAGGACGGAAAGGTGATCCTCCACAGCCGGAATATCCTGGGGAGAGAATACCTCCGGTAACACGGCAGGTTGGAACCCATAATTGGCCATGAAGGGAGACGTCCCAGAGGAAGAGTTTACCGTCGTGTTCCTGGCAAACTCAGCCCAAGGCAGGAGGTCAACCCAATTGTCTTGGTGATCGGAGACATAGCAACGAAGGAATTGCTCCAAGGCCTGATTGGATCGTTCTGCGGCCCCATTGGACTGAGGGTGGTAGGCCGAGGAGAAAGAGAGATAAATCCCCAACTGGGAGCAAAAGGCGCGCCAGAACCTGGACACAAACTGACTCCCCCGATCCGACACAATCTCCTTGGGCAAACCGTGCAACCGGAAGACCTCCCTGGCAAAAATCGAGGCCAACTCTTGTGCAGAGGGTAACTTCTTGAGAGGAACACAGTGGCACATTTTGGAAAACCGATCCACAATCATGAGAATGACCGTATGGCCTCGGGATGCAGGGAGGTCCACAATGAAATCCATCCCCAGGTGTGACCATGGACGCTCCCCGGTGGCTATGGGTTGCAAAAGGCCACACGGAAGGTGCCGAGGGGACTTACTCTGGGCACAAACGGAGCATGCCGCTACATATGCGGCGATGTCGGAACGTAGAGAAGGCCACCAGAACAGACGTGAAACAGCCCAGGACAGCTGATTCTTTCCAGGATGCCCCGCGGCCTTGAAGTTATGGTAGGTTCGCAACAACCGAGTGCGCAACTCCTCAGGCACAAAACATCTGCCGTTGGGTCTCCCAGAGGGAGCACCAGATTGAGCCGCCAAAATCTGCTCACCCAGGGGAGAGGTCAGGCTGGTGCGAATAGCGGCCAGGATCTGATTCGGAGGTATGACCGAAGTCGGAATCGACTCCTCCCCGGACAGCTCGGAGTACTGCCGTGATAAGGCATCCGCTCTGATGTTCTTGGAACCGGGTAGGTAGGAGACCACGTAATTAAAACGTGACAAGAACAGAGCCCATCTGGCCTGACGTGGTGTCAATCTCTTGGCCTCAGAGAGGTAGGTCAGATTCTTGTGGTCCGTCAGGATGAGAACCGGAACCACCGAGCCCTCGAGCAAGTGCCTCCATTCTTTAAGGGCCTGCACGATGGCCAATAACTCCCTGTCACCAATCTGATAGTTGCACTCCACGGAAGACAGTTTCCGGGAGTAAAACCCACAAGGAAGCAGAGGACCCTCTGGTGTTCTACGCTGAGACAGGAGGGCGCCTACTCCCGTCTCAGACGCGTCCACCTCGAGGACAAAAGGCAACCCAGGGTTGGGATGTGACAGAATCGGAGCCGACACAAAGGCGGACTTTAGAGCCTCAAAAGCTCGGATGGCCTCGAGCGGCCAGACCTGGGGATTACTGCCCTTCCTGGTCAGATCCGTGAGAGGCTTGGCTAGCATGGAAAAGTCCCTGATAAACTTCCGATAATAATTGGCGAAGCCCAAAAAGCGCTGCAGGGCACGAAGCCCACTGGGCTGGGGCCACTGTAAGACAGCCGAAACCTTCTCAGGATCCATGGAGAACCCCTCAGCGGAAATGATGTAACCTAAGAAGGTTACCTGGGATCGGTGAAATTCGCATTTCTCAAGCTTACCGAACAGCTTGTTCTCTCGTAAGCGTTGCAACACTCGTCTGACATCCAGAATGTGGGCCTCCATGGATTCAGAATATACCAAGATGTCATCCAAATAGACCACCACACACTGCTGCAACAGGTCACGGAAAACATCGTTGATGAATTCCTGGAAGACTGCGGGCGCATTGCACAACCCAAAGGGCATAACCAAGGATTCATAATGACCGGTCCTGGTGTTAAACGCGGTCTTCCACTCATCGCCCGCCTTGATCCTTACCAGGTTATATGCCGCCCTCAGGTCGAGTTTGGTAAAGACCGTGGCCCCTTTGAGGCGATCGAACAGCTCGGAAATCAAGGGTATCGGGTAAGCGTTCTTGATCGTGATGCGATTGAGACCCCTGTAGTCGATGCAAGGCCTCAACTCACCGCCCTTCTTTTTCACAAAGAAAAATCCAGCCCCTGCCGGGGACGAGGATTTGCGAATGTGTCCGCGTGAAAGCGCCTCCCTCACGTACTCCTCCATGGCCTCATTCTCCGCTACCGACAGTGGATAAACTTTGCCACGAGGAGGAACGGCACCAGATTGTAACTCTATGGCACAATCGTATGGGCGGTGCGGAGGTAGGGCAACCGCACGCACCTTATCGAATACATCCCGGTACTCCTCGTATTCAGGAGGCAACAGAGAGTCCGAGGAAGTACACAGCAACTTGACAGGCCCATGGATGCAACTAGCCCCACACTGCGGTGACCACGAGAGGATCTCGGCCGATCTCCAATCGAAAGTCGGATTATGCTTCTGGAGCCAGGGGTACCCCAAGACCACCGAGTAGTGTGGAGACGAAATAACCTGGAGACAGACCGACTCTCTGTGAACGGCACCAATGGCCATCCCCACTGGAAGGGTCTCCTGAGTCACGTGTGGCGGCAGAAGGGGTCTGCCGTCTATCGCCTCAAGAGCCAGTGGGGAACCTCGAGGCTGCAGAGGAATGGAATTGGCGGCAGCGAACACACTATCAATGAACAAACCACCAGCACCAGAGTCCACCAACGCCTGGGTCGTCACCGAGCCCCCGACCCAGGAGATGACAACAGTAATCAGTGGTTTGTCAACACGGGAAACCGGGGACGAGGAGACTCCACCCAAGATCTGCCCCCGACAGGATCTCAGGTGCGAGCGTTTCCCGGACGGTTCGGGCATGCCAACCGAAAATGCCCACCGAGACCACAGTACATGCATCGGCCCTCGCGTCTCCGGATTACCCTCTCCCCCTCGGACAGGCGAGCAAACCCCAGCTGCATGGGTTCACCCCCAGACAAGTCATCCCCAGGAGGCGTGGGAGGAGAGGGAGGCACGGGTGGGACAGCAAACGTAGGCGCCAATCTGTTAGAAGACCTCCGCAGGCTCTCCTTAAAGGAAGGTCTCTCCCTGAGTCTGGTGTCAATCAAAATCAGGAAAGAAATAAGGGACTCGAGCTCCACTGGTAGGTCCTTAGCTGCAACCTCATCCTTCAAGGCATCCGAGAGACCATGAGAGAAAGCAGCGACCAGAGCCTCGTTATTCCAGCCCACCTCTGCTGCCAGGGTACGAAACTCAATGGCGTATTCAGCTACGGATCGTGAACCCTGTCTGATGGACATAAGGAGCTTCGCAGCAGAGGCAGCACGAGCCGGCACATCGAATACCTTCCGAAGAGAAGCAACAAAACCGGAAAACTCGGCAACCACCGGATTGTTGTTCTCCCATAAAGGGCTGGCCCAGGCCAAGGCCTTGTCCGAGAGCAGCGAGATCAAGAAGCCCACCTTTGATCTCTCAGTAGGAAAGGCATGTGGCAGCAACTCGAAAAAAATGCCCACCTGGTTAAGGAAACCTCGGCACTGAGTTGGCTCTCCCCCAAAGCGCTGTGGAAGGGGGGCAGAACCGGTCATACCCCGAAACACCGCAGGCGCAGCAACAGGTGTCGGGGTAGACTCTGGCGCAACAACCGGAGCGGCAGTAGGAGCGGGCCCAGGAGCGACAACCGACCCATCGGCAACGGAAGCTAAATGAGCCGTGCGTTCAAGCAGGGTTTGCAACGCCACAGCGAACCGACCCAACAGGTGATCCTGCTGATCAAGTCTGGCAACCAGCGTAGGTAGCGAGGATGGCCCTGTACCGTCAGAATTCATGGCTTGGTCCTAATGTCAAGGAACCATGAACCAGACGTACAACAAGAGATAGTGAAAATAAGAAGGCTTTATTGAAAGTCAAGCCGTAAGGCAAAAGTCCAAGCGGATGGCTAAACCGAAGCAGGGTCTTGCGAAGCCAGAAGTCGGGAACCAGAAGGGTAGTCAGACGAAGCCTGGATCAGGAACCAGCAGGGTAGTCAGACGAGGCCTGGATCAGGAACCAGCAGGGTAGTCAGACGAGGCCTGGATCAGGAACCAGCAGGGTAGTCAGACAAAGCCAGGATCAGGAACCAGAAGGGTAGTCAGACGAAGCCAGGATCAGGAACCAGAAGCAGCAGCAGTCTTAGAGCATGTGAACACAGGAGGACCAAGCAGGGAACTGAAGCCACAGACCTCCTATATATATGAGCTGGGCATCCAGCTCCTCCCAGTGGGAAGGAGAAGCCGCAGGGTGGGAGGCTACAAGAAACCCAGAAACCAAGATGGCCGCCAGCACATGTCAAACGAAGGAGGACAGCAAGAAGGTAAGACCATGACACACTGCCCTTATTAAAAAATTTGACCGCCACACTGCGCCCCCATTAACTAATTTGTCCACCACACTGCTCCATTAAGTATTTGTCCGCCACACTGCCCCCCATTAAGTAATTTGTCTGCCACACTGCGCACCATTAAGTAATTTGCCCCTCACACCACCCCCATTAAGTAATTTGTCCACCACACTGCCCCTGTCACGAGGGTGTCAAGAGCCACGTCTGACTCAGTTATACCCGGGGTCAGGAAGTCGCAGCGGGTGGCTGCGCGCTCTATGTCTAAAGATCACGGTGTTTCTTAGTGTTTGTTTTCTGTGTTTGCCTTGCTATCCTTTTTGTCTCACTCAGGGATCCGTAGCTTCTCCTCCTCAGCTGTTTCTTGTCTGCCACTCCCAAACTCCTTATATTCTCCTCTCACACTTCTCTTGTTGCCAGTTATAGAGCTTCCTGCCTGGACATCTATGCTGACCCACTGGAGCTGAGAATCTGGTTGTTGTTCCAGAGTGCTACCCTCCGGATCCCTGTTGGGCTTTTGTTGTCTCCTGTTGTTGCCCTCCTGGGATTATATGTTTAGTTTGTATTGTCTGTCCTCCCCTTGGTGTTTTCCTTTAGAGCTAGTGGTGCGGACTAGTGTTCCCACCGCCCTGTTCACTATCTAGGGCTCATCCTAGGGAAAGCCAGGGTTTTAGGCACGTGATCGGCGTACGGGTGAGGAACCCGTCTAGGGACGACAGGGCAGCCAGGCGCCAGTCGCAAGGTGAGTCAGGGGTCACCACCTTCCCTCTCACTAGGGCAGGGCCTCCCTCTTTTCCTCCCTCCGTGTCACGTATGTGACAGTTACGCCGATCGTGATATTATAACTGGCCCTTATTTTTTTTTGAGAAAATAAAAAATAAAAAAAAATATATATATAATTTTTTTTTTTTTCTCTACTTAGAATCCAATATGGATCCTATTGCTGCTTTGGCAAAACAGCTTCAAGGCCTGTCTTTGGAGGTGGCAGGATTGAAGGCGTCTGTCCTCCAACAGCAGCAGCAAATGCAGCAGACCGTAAGCCCAGCGGTTGCTATGGGTAACCAGGTTGTTACAGAACCCAAGGTTGTTCTTCCTGACAGATTCTCTGGGGGAAGGGACAAATTTGTGTTGTTCCGTGAGGCCTGCAAATTATATTTTAAGCTGCGCCCTTACTCCTCAGGTAATGAAGAACAGCGGGTGGGGATTGTTATTTCCCTGCTTCAGGGGGACCCGCAATCCTGGGCGTTCTCGTTACCCCCTGGTTCCCAGGCTCTCCGGTCAGTGGAGGGATTTTTTGGGGCTTTGGGTCTCATATATGATGACCCTGACCGTGTCGCCCTGGCTGAGTCGAAGTTACGAAGACTCCTACAGGGAGATCGGCCAGCAGAGGAATATTGCTCAGAGTTCCGCAGGTGGGCTACGGATACTCAGTGGAACGACCCGGCTCTCAGGAGTCAGTTCTGCTCTGGGTTATCTGAAAGGGTTAAGGATGCGCTGGCGCTGTATGAGACCCCCCTTTCCCTTGATGCTGTTATGTCCCTCTCTATCAGGATAGATAGACGTCTTAGGGAGAGATCGAAAATTCCTGAGCAATCGGTAACCTCTCCCAAGCAGCAGTTAGTCTGTACTGACTTGGATGAGCCTATGCAGCTAGGGGGAACTTCTCGTCAGGTCCGTCCTCCTGAGGTTCGCCGTAGGTGGGGGGCTTGTTTTTTCTGTGGGGGGAAGGGTCATTTCATTAATGTCTGTCCCTCCTTTTCCCAAAAACAAAAGACCGTCGGAAAACTACTAACCCCAGGCTGTGCGGAGGATGTCAGCCGGGGGGTATACGTTTCCTCCATACGAACATCTCAATTTGTGTTGCCAGCGGTTATTGTTTTTGGTGTTAAGACGGAGTCTATTTCTTTTTTTCTAGACAGTGGTGCAGGGGTAAATTTGATAGATGCCCATTTTGCCCGCACTATGGGTTTGTCTCTCTGTACGCTGCAGAGACCCATTCCCATATTCGCTATTGACTCTGCTCCTCTGTCTCAGAGAAACCTCACTCACGTTGTCCATAACTTACATCTTCGGGTAGGGGACCACCATAAGGAGCGTCTTTCATGTTACGTTCTGGAGGGCCTTCCCTCTCCTGTGGTATTGGGTCTTCCCTGGTTGGTAGCGCACAATCCAGTGGTGGATTGGCAGGCCAGGGAGATATTGGAGTGGAGTGAGCATTGCAAAGAGAGATTTACCTCGGCACCTGTCCTAATTCAACCTGATGTCTCCCAGCCTTTTATTGTTGAAGTTGATGCGTCGGAGGTGGGAGTGGGGGCTGTATTGTCTCAGGGTCCGTCTCCTGGCAAATGGCGTCCTTGCGCTTTCTTTTCCAAAAAATTATCTGCAGCAGAAAAGAACTATGATATTGGAAATAGGGAACTGTTGGCGATTAAACTGGCGTTTGAAGAGTGGCGTCACTTCTTAGAGGGAGCAATCCACCCCGTCACGGTAATTACGGATCACAAAAACCTTCTGTACCTAGAATCGGCTAAGCGTCTCACCCCTAGACAAGCTAGGTGGTCGCTATTCTTTACCAGATTTAACTTTGTAATCACCTATCGTCCTGGGGCAAAAAATACCAAGTCAGACGCATTGTCTCGTAGTTTCCCTGGAGGAGGTAATGTTAGTGATCCGGTACCTATTTTACAAAGAGGAGTGGTTGTCTCTGCTGTACACTCTGTTCTAGAGGGAAAGGTGTTAGAGGCCCAGGGGGACGCCCCGGCCTCTTGCCCCTCAGAGAAATTGTTTGTACCGTTAAACCTGCGTCTTGAGTTATTGAAGGAACATCATAATTCGGCACTTGCTGGGCACCCGGGTAGTAAAGCAACCTTGGAGCTATTGTATCGTCGTTTTTGGTGGCCAAGGTTGCGTCAGGATGTAATAGATTTCGTGTCTACTTGTTCTACTTGTGCACGCGCGAAAGTCTCTCATACACGTCCAGCAGGGTCTTTATTGCCACTTTTCATCCCCAATAGACCATGGACACATCTATCAATGGATTTCATCACTGACTTACCTTTGTCTGCGGGTAAAACAGTTATCTTGGTAGTAGTAGACAGGTTTAGCAAAATGGTACACTTTATTGCGCTACCCGCACTTCCTAATGCTAAGACTCTTGCTCAGGTGTTTATCAGTGAAATCGTGAAGCTTCACGGGGTCCCTTCCGATGTGGTTTCGGATCGGGGAACCCAGTTTATTTCTAAGTTTTGGAAAGCTTTTTGTACCCGTTTAGGGGTACACTTATCCTTTTCCTCAGCTTTCCATCCTCAGTCGAATGGACAGACTGAGCGTACCAACCAAAACCTAGAAACATATTTAAGGTGTTTTGCGTCTGAAAACCAAGAGGTGTGGTCATCATATTTACCGTTAGCCGAGTTTGCCATAAATAATCGCCGTCAGGAATCCACTGGCAAGTCACCATTTCTTGGTGCATACGGTTTTCATCCCCAATTTTGTTCTTTCAAAGAGGGGGGGGTCTTCTGGGGTTCCCGAAGAGGAACGGTTTTCTTCATCTCTTTCATCGGTATGGCAGAAGGTGCAAGCTAACTTGAAAAATATGAGTGGTAAATACAAATGCATGGCCGATAAGAAACGGTCGCCAGGTCCGGACCTAGGAGTGAATGACTATGTGTGGTTGTCTACTAGGAATATTAAGTTGAAGGTTCCCTCTTGGAAACTGGGTCCTAGGTTCATTGGTCCTTATAAAATTGTAGCCGTCATTAACCCTGTGGCTTTTCGCCTGGAGCTACCTCAGACTTTTAAGATTCATAACGTCTTCCATAAGTCGCTGCTCAAGAAGTATGTTCCACCTCTAGAACCATCACCGCTGCCACCTCCTCCTGTTGTTGTGGATGGTAATCTGGAGTTTCAAATATCCAGAATTGTTGATTCTCGTCGGGTCCGCCGCTCTCTTCAGTATCTGGTGCATTGGAGGGGTTACGGTCCCGAGGAAAGAATGTGGGTTCCAGCGTCAGAGGTAAACGCCAACAGGTTGATTCAGGCTTTCCATGTCTCTCATCCGGAGAGACCTGGTCCTGAGTGTCCGGAGGCCCCTCGTGAAAGGGGGGGTACTGTCACGAGGGTGTCAAGAGCCACGTCTGACTCAGTTATACCCGGGGTCAGGAAGTCGCAGCGGGTGGCTGCGCGCTCTATGTCTAAAGATCACGGTGTTTCTTAGTGTTTGTTTTCTGTGTTTGCCTTGCTATCCTTTTTGTCTCACTCAGGGATCCGTAGCTTCTCCTCCTCAGCTGTTTCTTGTCTGCCACTCCCAAACTCCTTATATTCTCCTCTCACACTTCTCTTGTTGCCAGTTATAGAGCTTCCTGCCTGGACATCTATGCTGACCCACTGGAGCTGAGAATCTGGTTGTTGTTCCAGAGTGCTACCCTCCGGATCCCTGTTGGGCTTTTGTTGTCTCCTGTTGTTGCCCTCCTGGGATTATATGTTTAGTTTGTATTGTCTGTCCTCCCCTTGGTGTTTTCCTTTAGAGCTAGTGGTGCGGACTAGTGTTCCCACCGCCCTGTTCACTATCTAGGGCTCATCCTAGGGAAAGCCAGGGTTTTAGGCACGTGATCGGCGTACGGGTGAGGAACCCGTCTAGGGACGACAGGGCAGCCAGGCGCCAGTCGCAAGGTGAGTCAGGGGTCACCACCTTCCCTCTCACTAGGGCAGGGCCTCCCTCTTTTCCTCCCTCCGTGTCACGTATGTGACAGTTACGCCGATCGTGATAGCCCCCATTAAGTAATTTGTCAGCCACACTGCCCCCCATTAAGTAATTTATCGACCACACTGCACCCCATTAAGTAATTTGCCCCCCACACTGCACCCATTAAGTAATTTGGCCACCACACTGCCCCCATTAAGTAATTTTCCCCCCACACTGCCTCACATAATGTAATTTGTCCGCCACACTGCCCCATTAAGTAATTTCTCCGCCACACTGCGCCCCCATTAAATAATTTGCCCCCCACACTGCCCCATTAATTGATTTGTCCACCACACTGCCCCATTAAGTAATTTGTCCGCCACACTGCCCCCATTAAGTAATTTGTCCGCCACACTGTGCCCTATTAAGTAATTTGCCCCCCATTAAGTAATTTGTCAGTCACACTGCCCCCATTAAGTAATTTGTCCGCCACACTGCCTTACAAATTTGCCCACTCACTGCCTCATATTATGTATTTTTCGCCCCACCTTGTACTTGTTTGCTGTCTCTGATCTGCTAGGCTGCTGCACGGACGGGCATGAGCTCTGTCACTTCAGAGCGCAACCCGGTCCTGCGGCGCGTAATCCTGAGAGATCCGTGACCTCCAATGGCAGGTCTCGTGGGATCACGCTCCGAAGTGACTGAATTCATGACTGCGCGAGGCAGTAGCCTAGCAGATCAGCGGACAAGTACAAGGGGGTTGGGGTGGGAAATAGCATTCGGGGCACTGGCTCAAACCCCAAATGCTTTGATCTAAGGACGCTCCCACCCGACACCGACACAAGTACAATTTGTACTTGCGGCGGTGTCGGGTGGGAGCCAGAGCAAGGCCCCCACCAGCGCGAGGCCTTAGTCGGCGACCTAAGTGGCCTAATGGAAGAGCCGCCTCTGGGTCGTTTAGTCTACCATTACTGCATTCCAAAGGTCCTTTAGCCTCCTAGAGAAATTAGAGGAGAAGGAGCAGAATGGAGAACCTGCAGCCTGTAAGTAAATACCGGTAATAGTGACACAATTTACATCAGAAACTGGCATTAATCACAATAGAAATCTGACATATAGCATATGACCCTCCTCTCTTAATAGGAGCTCTGTAATAGACATCTCTAGATAGGTATACGATGCGATTATTCAGCTAACAACAAAATAATGGAATTACCACCTGTCCTGTCAAAAGATAAAATACCAGAAATACTTTGATTCTAGAGGACTTACCTGTTTTCTGCTCTGTGATCCTGAGAAGACACCTGTCCTCACTTCCTGTGCATTTCAGAGATATTTCAGCATCACACGTTATGGAGCCCCTAGTGTCGCAGGTTGGACACATCAGACCATTGGAGTTATCATTGCTGGGTATTACTGTAATGGAGGAGAGCAGTAAATAGTAATATACAATGATGGGAATACAGTGTGATAGAGTAACTTACAAATACAAGCCCTATATTACCCACAGAGCCCAAAACCTGTAAAGACATCAAATACTTAACCTTCAATAACACTAGGGCCGCTAAAACCATAGGGTAGATGGAGCACATGTACCGGCTCCCCCCTTGCAGCGGGCCCCATAAAAGCGGAGTCATTTTTAACTGTATTTGTGTCTTATGAAGCAAATCCAGTTAAAAACGTACAGCAGGAGAACATCTGCTGTATGTCCTGATGCGTCATCATGGCAGGACAGCAGCATCACATGGGGTGAAGCCTGAATCAGGTTCCAGTCTGACTACGGCAGCACTGACTGGTTATAGTCGCACTGTATAATGTTTATTTTTGATTTAAAAGATCCCAATGTGTTCCTAAAAATAGTATAATTAGGCTTGTAAAGGAAGGTATAATGTTCCCATTAGTGATGATCGAGCACCAAAGTATTTGGGTGTTCGGCCCGAACACATTGCTATATGTGTGTCCTCGGCCGAGCACCCGAGTATAATGGAAGTCAATGGGAGACAACCAGGCACCCCCTGCTCTGAAGAGGGGGAGGGTGCCTGGTCCATTGGAAAAGGTCAGAAAGTGACAAAAACACCACCAAAATGGATCAGTAACACCATGGGGATGATGTCTGGATACATCTTGGACTCCAAGGTCGCTGCTGGGAACCATGTTGTCAGAATTGTATGCCACTATTACAGACTGACAAAAATACGCACAAAACCCCCCAAAAAAATCAATTTTACAGGAAAAATTGTTAGGAAACATTTTTTCCTGTATATTCAATTGCATATAAAGTGCAAGTGCTGCAAAAAATTACAAGCAAGAAGCACTCCGATACAGCCTGTATATCACATAAAAGAGGGCCTTTGTGGTACAATCGTTCAGGTAGTGGGACTCCTACCTATGCACTAAGTGAAAGGGCTGCCAAAAATTACATGGAACCGGCACTCCAAAACACCCTTTGTTGCAAATAAAGGAGGGCATCATACACACCCTTGAAAAATTATGATTGATGGCCTGCTGGTGACCCTCAAAAACATTTGGAGCAAGGGCCTGCTGATCTGACCATCTAAAACATTAGGGGTGAGGGCCTACTGCTGCATTGGTGACTGTAGATAACCTTGATTATCTAGAGTCACCCCGTGACAGCGACGATCCATTTGGATGTCTTCCCTATCAGCTTTCGATGTTGTTTTCTGCGCCTACCATGGTGATCATGGGTAAGGGTGAATCAGGGTTCAAAGCCGGAGAGGGAGCTTGAGAAAGGGATACCAGATCCAAAGGAGGCCAATGGCTGAAATCTGATTGGCTGTTGTTGCATTGCCACTTTTTTTTCATAATTGTGAACCATTCAGAGAGGGTGGGTCAAGTTATTAAAGTTCAAGAATCCAAGGAATGCAGCAGGGGCGCGGCAATTACCCACTCCCGACTTGGGGAGGTAGTGACAATAAATAACAATACAGGATTCTTAAGATGCCCTGTTATTGGAATTAGTAATAAAAAATTACAGGGAATGTCACTGCGGTATTTTGGAAGAGGAAACGTTATTAGATAACTTCTGCCTGATCAAACGTCCCCATGACGTCCATGATTCTATCAAATTTCGATGTTCTTTTATGCGCCTAACATGATGACCACCGGTAACGAGGAATCATTGTTCGATTTCGGAGAGGGAGCCTGATAAACGGCTATGGCTACCACTTCAAAGAAAGGCAGCATGAGTTGCGGGCCTGCAGGTGAGCTGACCCTGTAAAAGATTTGAGTTGCGGGCCTGAAGTTGAGCTGACCCTGTAAAAGATTTTAGGTTCGGGCTTGCTGGTGAGCTAACCCCGTAAAACATTATATGCTAGTGCCTGCGGGTGAGATGACCCTGTAAACCATTATATGCTAGTGCCTGCGGGTGAGCTGACCCTGTAAAACATTATATGCAAGGCCCTGCAGCTGAGCTCACCCTCTAAAAAGTTCTATGCGAGGGCCTGCATGTGAGCTGACCCTGTAAAATATTTCAGTTGCGGGCTTGCATGTGAGCTGACCCAATAAAAGATTTTAGGTGCGGGCCTTCAGGTGAGCTGAGGTGGAACCGACAAATCCAACTTGATTTTGATGGCAGCATTAATCTACAGGTGACCGTGATACAGCTCCACAGATTGTTTCCATCTGCATCTTTGGCCTCAGTCTTTTATCCAGACTCAGTCATTGTGCCACTATGTGGCCTCCTCATGCTGCCATCTCTACACCATTTCAACTTGCCACTCATTTTTATCACCATGCTGCTGCTGATGCATCTTAAAAGGCCTTAAAGGGATCACCAGGCCCACAATTTAATTATGGTTTTGTAATCGATAAACCCAACTTGCTTTTGTGGGCTGCATCAGTGGCGTAGCTAGAAATGAGTAGCCCCCACAACAAATTTTTAAATGGGGCTCCATCCCACAGTAATTTTTTAGCAACCCCTTCTTTTCATGCTGCCCCCATTCCTGTGGCTAGTAAAGATCACTCTCTCAGACCAGCCTCCTCATGCTGCCATCTCTACACCATTTCAACTTGCCACTCATTTTTATCACCATGCTGCTGATGATGCTGCTTAAAAGGGCTTTAAGTGATCACCAGGCCCACAATCTAATTAAGGTTTTACGCACAAAACCAAAGTAAAAAATCTATTTTATAGGAAAAATTGATTGAAAACATTCTTTCCTGTATATTTACTTGTATATAAAGTGCAAGTGCTGCCAAAAATTACAAGGAAGAGGCACTCCAATACAACCTGTATATCACATAATGGAGGGCCTCATTCACATTGAGTTGTGGGCCTGCAGGTGAGCTGACCCTGTAAAAGATTTTAGGTTTGGGCCTGCAGATGAGCTGACCCTGAAAAAGATTTGAGTTGCAGCCTGCAGGTGAGTGGACCCTGTAAAAAATTAGATGTGAGGGCCTGCTAGTGAGCGGACCCTCTATAAAATTTGATGTGAGGGCCTGCTAGTGAGCTGACCCTCTAAAAAATTAGATGTGAGGGCCTGCTGGTGAGTGGACCCTCAAAAAAAATTTATGTGAGGGTCTGCTGGTGAGTGGACCCTCTAAAAAATTATATTTGAAAGCCATATATGCGAGCGCATTATATGTGACGAATAAGAAATGCATGTTGATATGATGGAAGAGGAGGAGGAGGAGGAAAAAAGGAAGATTCAACCATATACCCTTGTTTGTGGTAGAAGGGTGCATGGGAATACAGTCTATTAAAAACATTATAAACAACACATTTAAAGTGCCTTTGTTCATCTACTTTCCTCTGATGGAGTCGAGAAGTCAGGCGCAATCCAGGCCTTGTTCATTTTTATATGAGTCAACCTGTCAGCATTTTCAGTTGACAGGCGGATATGCTTATCTGTTAATGCCACCAGCAGCACTAAATACACACTCAGACAAAACACTGGCGGCAGGGCAGGCCAGCACCTCCAAAGCGTAGAGTGCCAGTTCGTGCCACGTGTCTAGCTTGGACACCAAGTAATTGTAAGGAACTGAGGGATCATTGAGGACGCTGACACGGTCTGCTATGTATTCCTTAACCATCTTCCAAAATGTTTCTCTCCTTGTGGCAGTAGGCTGCACATCAGGGTGAGGGTGCTGGCGGGGTGTCATGAAACTGTCCCAGGCTTTAGAGAGTGTTGCCCTGCCTCTGTTGGAACTGCTGTGTGTTCCCCTTGTCTCCCCTCCTCGGTTGGCCAAGGAAGTACGGACTCTGCCACCAGCGTTGTCAGATGGAAAATTTTGGAGCAATTTTCCAGCAAGGATCTTCTGGTATTGCACCATTTTGCTCGTCCTCTCCACCAGAGGAATGAGAGATGAGAAGTTCTCTTTGTATGCGAGTGTCGAGAAGGGTGAACACCCAGTAATCCGTGTTATCTAAAATGCGTATAATATGAGGGTCGCTGGAAAGGCAGCCTAACATGAAGTCAGCCATGTGTGCCAGAGTACCAACAGGCAAGACGTCGATGTCAACATCAGGATGAGTCTCCATCTCCTCATCCTCCTCCTCATCCTCCTCCTCCTCTTCTGCCCATCCACGCTGAACAGATGGAATTAAAGTTCCATGGGTACTACCCTCTGTAGCAGAGGCAACTGTCTCCAGCTCCTCCTCCTCCTCCTCTCCATGGTCCAATTCACGCTGAGAAGACGAACTGAGGGTGGTCTGGGTATCACCCTGTGTAATGTCCTCCCCCATTTCCTCGTCTACCACATTCAGAGCATCGTACTTAATTGTGAGCAGCGATCGTTTGAGTAGACTCAGCAGTGGGATGGTTATGCTGATAATAGCGTTATCGCCACTAACCATCTGTGTGGATTCATCAAAGTTTTTAAAACCTCACAGAGGTCTGACATCAATGCCCACTCCTCGCTTGTGAATAGTGGCAGTTGACTCGAAAGGCGACGACCATGTTGCAGCTGGTATTCCACAAGTGCCCTATGCTGCTCACAAAGCCTGGCCAACATGTGGAACGTAGATTCCAGCACGTGCTCATGTCGCACAACTGTCAGTGAGCTGGAAGCCGCAAGTGCTGCTGCGGCGTTGACAGACCATGTGAAGCTGTGGACGACTTGCGGAAATGGGCACACACGCGGTGCGCCTTCACTAGTAGCTCTGGCAAATTGGAGTAGATTTTGATAAACCGCTGAACCACTAAGTTTAAGACGTGGGCCAGGCATGGGATGTGTGTCAAGTTGCTGAGCTCCAAAGCCTCCACCAAATTACGGCCATTGTCAGAAACAACCATGCCTGGTTGTAGGTTGAGTGGCGAGAGCTACAGCTCGGTATGGTCCCTTATACCCTGCCACAGCTCTGCGGCGGTGTGCTGTTTGTACCCTAAACAGATCAACTTCAGCACGGCCTGTTGACGCTTACCCACAGCAGTGCTACACTGCTTCCAGCTAGCGACTGATGGCTGACTGGTGCTAGAGGTTAAAGGGGAGGAGGAGGCGGTTGAGAAGAAGAAGTGGGGGTTGGAGCCAGTAACATAGCTACTGGCTTAGACCCTGATGGACGTAGGGCCCGCAATCCTGGGCGTGGGTAGCACCTGTGCCATCCCAGGGTACGACTCACTCCCGGCCTCCACAACATTTACCCAGTGTGCAGTCAGGGAAATGTAACGTCCCTGGCCACCAGCACTTGTCCATGTGTCCGTGGTTAAGTGGACCTTCCCAGTAACTGCATTGGTCAGGGCACGGGTGATGTTCTGGGACACATGTTGGTGTAAGGCGGGCATGGCACACAGTGAAAAAAAGTGGCGGCTGGGGACTGCGTACCGTGGGACAGCCGCCAACATCAGGCTGCAGAAGGCCTCAGTGTCCACCAGCCTAAATAGCAACATTCCAAGGGCCAGTAATTTTGAAAGTTGCGCATTTAGTACTATGGACTGTGGGTGGGTATTTGCGCTTGCGTTCAAATGACTGTGTTATGGATATTTGGACTCTGCGCTGGGACAGGGAAGTGGATGTTGTTGCTGATGGTTCATGCGAAGGTCCAGGTGCAGGACGAGGGGCATCCAGGCCTGCGCCTTCGACTGGGATTGGCCAGCAGTGCGTAGCACAGGGGAAGAGGAGGCAGTGGTGTGACCCGCAGACCCAGAATGTGGACCCAGGCGTTCGGCCCACTTGTTTGGGTGCTTGGATGCCATGTGGCGGATCATGCTGGTGGTGGTAAGGTTGCTAGTGTTCACGCCCCGGCTCATTTTGGTACGGCACAGGTTGCAAACTACCACTCTTTTGTCGTCTGCACTTTCCTCCAAAAAGCGCCATACTGCGGAACACCTACCTGTTTTCAAGGGAGATTTACGCATGGGGTGCTCGGTGTAACGGTTGCGGGCCTGTTTGGTGTGGGCCGACTTCTCCCTTTTGCAACCCCACTGCCTCTTCCAGCCTGTTGCGGTGCTGCGGATCCCTCCCCCTCTGTACTGCTGTCCTTGCTCAGCTTTTCACCTTCCCATGTTGGGTCAGTGACCTCATCATCAACCACCTCCTCTTCCACTTCCTCACTCTGCTCATCCTCCTGACTTGACCTAACCACAACCTCAGTGATTGACAACTGTGTCTCATCGTTATCCACCTCGTTAACGAATGATTGCCGTTCACCACCATCATCTTCTTGAGACTGTGAAGGCTCAAGAGGTTGGAAATCAGAGCACAATATCTCAGGTCCCTCTTCAAGCGTGTTGGATGCAAGGGCCAAATGTAATAGTGGCGCAGGAAAGAGCTCCTCAGAATATCCGAGTGTGGGATCACTCATTTGGCAAGCCTCTCCATGGTGGGAGGAAGGATGATCAGAGTGAGGATTCGGTTGACCAGACTCTTGGCTACAGAGACTGGACTTGGCGGAAGAGAGGGTGATGCTTAACCAACTGGAAGCATTATGTTCAGCAATTCAACCGACCAACTGTTCGCACTGGTCCGACTTGGACAGTGTTGTCCTGCGCCGCCCAGCTAAGTTGGACATGAAGATGATTATGCGGTATGCCAGACCTAACAGGGGAATTGCACGTGAGGTCACAGTGTGAGCAATAGGTGGGCCGAGGGAAATACAGTTCTGGTTACTCATGGTTATGTCATCCCTGGGCAGGCTCCCATAAGTGAAGAGGAGAACGGCACAAGGATTCTCTGGGGCACACTCTGGTGTAAGGGACACAGGCCAGATGGTGGTTCGAGGTGCCCTTGATGGTCTGTATTAATGTGCCTATGGCAAGGTCCCTTGTAGTCGTGACGCCAGTACCTTTTGTATGGAGGTACAACCATTTACTGTAGTGTTAATTGAGGAACTGAAGACTGAGACAAGAAGGATGAAATCCAGGGTGGAACTTTACTGAAGATAAATCCTGGTAACAGTAACATCCAAGTTTTAAACAGTCTCTTGGTACAGCCAGATATTAAGTACAGTCTCCCATGCATATGGGGGAAAGGGAAATGCAAGTCCTTAGTGGAAAACAGGCTCTTTGTACTGAATATGAAAGCTACTGCTTCAAACTAGACTTATAAAATATGAAAGTCTTACACTGGTAAAAACTCTGGCCTTATTCTAACCTTGGTTAAAGGTGCTTTTCTAAATCCTTGAACTTCTATTCCAATGTTGTTCTGAGAGTTGGCCTAAACTGTCCTCAGAGTTTGAACTGGTGGTGAGGATGCCAGAAGCTGTGTCCTACACCTGGTACAAAGGTTCCTAGTAAGCCCTCAAGTAATGGCTGTCTTGCTGATCCTTTGTCCTGAATAAAATTTAATAATTTCTTGGATACTCGGCTGCATGCAGCTTGGACACTGGTCACCCCGGAGGAGCGATCTATAGGAGTGGAATGCTCACCTCTAGGTAGAATAGTTGCAGGCTTTAACCCTGGACTGTGGAGCCGACAGGGACAGAGCAGAGAGGCTGTGAATAAGCCTCCCTCCAGGTATACAGCTACATGGCTGCTGCTTTCTGACTAAGCTCATAAGAGAACTGGTCTGTTCTAGAATGAACTCTCAACTCAACTGAGCTGAACGGCCCTCTGAACTGCCTAACTAAGTCTGAGCTAAGCTTTATATACACTGACACTGCCCCGTCCTGTGGAGAAACTAGTGTAGTGCATCCTAACTAGGCCTGTGTAAAGGATCTTGCATGTAGAATCGCATTGTGACATGGAGAATATGACAGGAGATGAAGTACAAAATGCAGGCATATCACATGACATTAAAACATAATTAAAACAAGTTTGCGGTGCCCACGGTCACGTAGTGGGACACTGCAGGTACGGTGATTATTATTATTTTTTTCTGGTGCACTGGCAGCAGGCACAGTTTCATTGCACCCAGGGCCATGGCCTCTGCGTGCACCATAAGCATCACGCCCACTACCCCGTCCCTTAGTGCTCGCCTTCTTCTTAGTAATGGTTTTGTCACTAGATGTGGCGCAGATTTTTTTACTTATTCAAGGCAAGGCTTAAAAGACACTTTATAGTTTTAGTTTAAGGGACTATCCAGAGCGATAGGAGCCGGTGTAGATTTCAGTAAATGACGCCAGTCTTCCAATGTAAATAACGGTATATCTTTTGGATTGCAAGGCCACGCCTACTTCCATACTCATGCCCCGCCCACTCTGTGACTTTTCTAGAGATCAGCATAGAAGCTTGGACAAATCCCACCTCCCTCTGAGTATTTTCATTCCCAGACCTAACGACGGTATCTGCTGTGGATATGATGACATTTCTCTACTAGAGACTCAATGTATAGTCAGTGTGACTGCACCAAACAAAAGGGACTACTTACATGTAGGAAGAGGAGGTGTGCAGTCGTCAGTGGAACAGCAGGTAGTGGCCGTCCTGTATTTTATATCAGACAAAGCAACATTTCCTTTGAGGTCACATTCACTTTTATGTATGCATCTCCTGGAGAGTCCTGAAGTCGTTACTTTATCTGCAAATGTGCATAAAATAGATTATTTCCTGAAAAAACTAAAGCCTGAATTACAGCAGCAGATCAGCAGAGGATTGTCAAGAGGGAATTGTTCCCTTCCGGCAATCGTGTGCTGATCTAGCAGAGGAGACGGCTGCTATTTAATGCAATGATCTCCTTCACCGCATGGGGAGGAGCGATCGCTATGTCATCGGTCATCCCCATGCTGTACAATGGTGTGCTGGCGGCAGATCGCTATTAAACAGAACGATCCGCTCCTGGCACATTGTGACTTTTAAGCATCGGACAATCAGCGGCATATTACACTGCCAGATGAACGCTAACGAGCGTTCATAAGTAGAGTTGAGCGAACACCTGGATGTTCGGGTTCGAGAAGTTCGGCCGAACTTCCCGGAAATGTTCGGGTTCGGGATCCGAACCCGACCCGAACTTCGTCCCGAACCCGAACCCGAACCCCATTGAAGTCAATGGGGACCCAAACTTTTCAGCACTAAAAAGGCTGTAAAACAGCCCAGGAAAGGGCTAGAGGGCTGCAAAAGGCAGCAACATGTAGGTAAATCCCCTGCAAACAAATGTGGATAGGGAAATGAATAAAAATAAAATAAATACAAATTAACCAATATCAATTGGAGAGAGGTCCCATAGCAAAGAATCAGGCTTCGTGTCAGCAGAGAATCAGTCTTCATGTCATAGCAGACAATCAGGCTTCACGTCACCTAACACTGGAACAGTCCATTGTCAGATATTTAGGCCCCGGCACCCAGACAGAGGAGAGAGGTCCCATAGCAGAGATTCAGGCTTCAAGTCAGCAGAGAATCAGTCTTCATGTCATAGTAGAGAATCAGGCTTCACGTCAGCCAAAACTGGAACAGTCCATTGTCATATATTTAGGCCCCGGCACCCAGACAGAGGAGAGAGGTCCCATAACAGAGATTCAGGCTTCATGTCAGCAGAGAATCAGTCTTCATGCCATAGCGGAGAATCAGGCTTCACGTCAGCCAAAACTGGAACAGTCCATTGTCATATATTTAGGCCCCGGCACCCAGACAGAGGAGAGAGGTCCCATAGCAGAGATTCAGGCTTCATGTCAGCAGAGAATCAGTCTTCATGTCATAGCAGAGAATCAGGCTTCACGTCAGCCAAAACTGGAACAGTCCATTGTCATATATTTAGGCCCCGGCACCCAGACAGAGGAGAGAGGTCCCATAACAGAGATTCAGGCTTCATGTCAGCAGAGAATCAGTCTTCATGTCATAGCAGAGAATCAGGCTTCACGTCAGCCAAAACTGGAACAGTCCATTGTCATATATTTAGGCCCCGGCACCCAGACAGAGGAGAGAGGTCCCATAACAGAGATTCAGGCATGGGCGTGTCTGTTTCCTGCAGCTGAGGTGGAAAGTTGTGTGTGCAGCAGCTCCTGGAAACTTCCACCTCGTTAAGGCCCCAGGGAGATTTCTCATCACCTTAATCCACTGGGAGGGACCAGGCTTGTGGGGAGGTTTTCCACCTTTCTCCCCAGCCCAGGCCCTGCCTCTCCCTAGGGAGCTGGTAAGGGCATGGGCCATGCGCTCAGGCAAGGCCCAGGATCCTGCTTCCCGGGGTAGGCCGGCGGGGAGTAGGGGAGGTGAACTACCGGCCTCTGCTCCATCTTCCGCTCCGGGGGTCAGAAGATCAAGCAGGGGTCATGTGGAAGTGTCCCCTGTGGCCCCCAGGGGCGAAGCCGTGAACATCGCCGGCAAGTCCAGGAGTGTGGACGATAACCCTCCTAAAGGTATGCGGGGTGCTCCTGGAGGTGGGTCGGGTTTGGTGGAGGCCGACTGGGGTACTATGAGGCCCAGGGAGTCGGTGGTCCAGTATAGCTCCCGTATTGCAGCCCAAATCCGGGAGTACGAAGAAGCTGGTAAGGCCTTAAACAAACTTCAGCATGATATAAAGGAGGAAAGGCAAAAAGCGGCCAGGGCCTCTAAAGTGAAGAGGCCTGAAATAGCAGCAAGAGTAAGGGCCCTGAAGGTCAAGATAAGTGAAATGGAGGATAAAAGGGCTGACATCTTGAGACATAGTGGCCCATTTGAGGAAAAGTTGAAAAACGAAGAGGTTCGCAGAGATGAACCTAAAAAAAGTTTCCTCAGATGAGGAGGATACCATAGTGAGCCTGGGGGGACAGTCTGCAGGGCCGGCGGATTCTGGGATCCAGCCCGAGCAAGTCCATCTCTCCCCCCACTAGCTCAGATGAGGAAGAAAGCTGTGAGAGCAGTGGGGTAGGTGGACAGTTGATGGAACAGATACGTTACCTTGAGTCCCCCCGGGCTCATGTTGACAGACTTGTTTTCGGGGATGAATTGTTGGAAGATGAGCCTGCGAAAAAGAAAAAGAGAAAGAAACAAAAAGAGGCAAAGAAGAAACAAAAAGAGGCAGAGAAAAACAAAGAAGTGGACTGGGTGTATGTGTCCTATCCACTGCCCTCTGGGCCGGCTGCAAAGTCGGCTCAGGGAGCTAACCCCATTTTCCCCCCTAGCCTGGTTTCTACAGTGGAACCAGAGCGTGGAAGTGGGGAGAATAGAGAGAATGTAGCGAAATGTAATTTGGTCTGTGAGAAAAAGATGGCGCCGAACGCCGACCCTGTTTGCAGTAGCAGGGGCGGCAAGATGGGAGTGGCTGAAAAGCCGCACAAGCTGGTGCCGATAGCAAAAGGAGGGGGGGCGTGGCTGCATTCGGTCTGGCCCCGCCCACCGCCGCTGCCTCCACCGGGATGTTGGATAAATGTTTGGTGGGGGTGCGGCGGTGTGACGATTTTGTCACCGCCGCTCCTGGCTTGGATGGTGGTGTGGTCCTTGCTTCCTCTGCCCCCGTTGGACAAGAGCCTGGGGGCGTGTCCATGGGCGGGGATGGGATGGGCAGGGCTCCTGCAGCCGTGGCTGCTACTTTGTGGAGGGCTGGCATGGCTGGGAGCAGTAGTGCCACAGGGCACCTGCTCCAGCCAAGTGAGGACATTAAGGCAAATAAAGCAAAAAAAGTTGCAAAGACTGTACACAGGGTGTACAGGGCGGTGGACCCTGACGCGTCTTCTCTGTCCTCCTCAGAAGAGGGGGGATGGGGAGGATAGTGGCAGAGGTCGCGGTCCACCATGAAAACACCTATGAAGCCGAGGATGTGGTGGTAGGGACCACGGAGGCGGATGTGCATAAAAATAAAAATGTTAATATCATTGGCCCAGCTGTGTATTTGAGGGCAGGTGAAAGTTCAGGGATTGTTCCGGGTCCTGTTGGGGGGGTGGATGCAGGGGTTAGTCCTGTGTGGCCCCCTCGGGGGGATCCGGAGTGACATTTGTGACTTGTGGGGGAGGGGAGCCGGTTCTGCTGCCCCTCCTGCGTCCGTGGCACCTGGCAGAAGTTATGCCAGTGTGGCTGCGGCTGTAGGGGGGGAGGGGCTGACTTCCTTGGCTTCCTCGATCTCAGGGTCTGTTAATGGAGACTTGCATCGGCGACTGCTGGAGGCCCTCAAAAAGGGGGAGAGCTCCTTTTCCGTAGAGGGGAAGAAGGTGGAATGTTCATTCTGGTTCAACAGACATGGCATTCGGACCTTCCGAGAACAGAACGGGGGCGAGACCACCTGGTCTTCACCCACAACCGGCCCTGGAGCCAGACAGAATGTGGTCTGTCTCAAGTGGAGTAGCGATGAAGCTTGCCCTACTAGAAAGAGGGTAGTGGAGCTCCTGCTTGGGATGGGTTTCAAGGCAACCGACATCTTTGCCTTGATCCATCCTTTTGCCTCCAAGGAGTTTGACATCAGCTTTGTCCGGCCGGAGGGGCTTGAGCTCTTCTGGTCCGGATATGAGCTGGTGAAGAACATGCCGGACTGGCGTGGTTTCGTTGCAAAAGCGATAACCCGCCAGAGTGAGTTCAAGATAGTGACCGTGCTGACCCGTAACGAGTCGCTCTCTTGTATTGACATCATGACCTCACTGGGAAGGTACAGAGAGGTCCAGGGAATACCAGCTAAAAACCATGGCCGAGTTTGGCATTTGGTCTTGTGCCTGGATGTTTAATATCAAGCTTAAGCGTCTGGGTAGTACAGTTTCCCACATTCCATCATCTGCCTTTATCGGCCGAGACAGGATCTTGGTTTTCTACAGGGGGCAGCCTAAGCTCTATCACAAGTGCGGCAGCCCCACAAACTTCAGCGCCAGCTGCCAAGTGCAGAAGTGCGCGTTGTGTGGGGGGACAGGTCATCTTGCTGCATCTTGTGAGGAGATTAGATGCAACCTGTGTGAGGAGCTCGGGCACCCCTTCAGTCGCTGTCCTCTCTCTGAGGCCAATGTGGCCCGAGCTCATGCAGGAGCGGGCCGGGAGGTCCCTTCGGCTGAGGCGGGTACTGGCAAAGGCAGTGGAGTTAAGGGGTCAGTGAGGAACCGGAACAACCTGTCCCGGCAGAGGCGGAGAGAGAGGCGTCAGGCGGAGAGGGAGGGGGAGGAACCCCGTCCTGGGGTGATGCTCGCTCCTTCCCAAACGACTGCCCCTCCTGAATCCGAGACCATTAATGTCGCCAGCATTAAGTCGGATGCGGCTCGTTTCACAGCCTTCGATTTTCTCAGCCGTGTTGAAGCTGACATTTTGTTTTTGCAAGAGACCAGGCTGCCAGATTTGGCAGCGATTTATAAAGCCAAGAGGGAGTGGAGACCAGGGCCCTCCTACTGGTCTTTTGCGGCTGAGCCGTATAGCGGAGTGGCGGTCCTTTTTACCGCACCGGTAGAATGCCGACGAGTAATTGAATTAGAAATGGGGAGGTGTTTGATCTTGGATGTCCTCATGAAGGGACAGGAACTGCGCCTGATTAATATCTATGGGCCCCAGTCCAGGTGGGACAGGAAATGTCTCTTTATGAGGATTAAGCCTTTCCTTTTTACAAGCCGGCAGGTGGTTTTTGGTGGGGACTTTAATACTGTCACAAGGCCCCAAGACAGGGGAGGCACCAGAAACCGGCTGACTTATGATAGTATTTTTCTGAATAGAGTAGCTAGTGAGGCTCGTCTGGAGGATGTCCACATTAGGCATACCCCAGGCCACGGGGGTTTCACTTTCTATAGAGGTAGTCAGGTCAGGTCTAGAATAGATAGGTTTTATTTGAAGGAGGCTACCTTTTCGCCCTTAAGGGTTGTGGAGGTGGAATTCTCCGATCACTGTTTGATTATGTTTTCTCTGAATATTTCAGAATCCCCCCAAATGGGAAGAGGTTATTGGAAGCTGAATTCGGGTGTCTTGGAGGAAGCAGAGGTGAGACAATCCTTTGAGGACTTCCTTCAGAGTCAGGTACCTTTACTGGATCTCTAGAAAATTGTAAGGCAGCTCTCACCTGCAATGGTAGAATCACCTGAGGTGCACGGATGCCGTCCCTGGGTGCGGTAAAATCAAAAATAAGAAAGAGAAAAATCCGGCTCTCTTCAGATGAAGTATAATAACTTTATTCCAGCGAAGTAAAATCCGTACAGGTGTACATGAAACAGTCTACGCGTTTCAGACCTCTAAGATATATGGGTCCTTCCTCATGACAAACATGTATATGAAATGGGAGCTCCCTCTTAAGTATCTTAAGTCATTTGTATGGAAACGCCCTCTTGGGTCTCCACCTCCCAGGTGATACTCATTAACCAGGGGTTAGTCTGGGATACTTAAGAGGGAGCTCCCATTTCATATACATGTTTGTCATGAGGAAGGACCCATATATCTTAGAGGTCTGAAACGCGTAGACTGTTTCATGTACACCTGTACGGATTTTACTTCACTGGAATAAAGTTATTATACTTCATCTGAAGAGAGCCGGATTTTTCTCTTTCTTTACTGGATCTCTGTGATAGTCAGAGTGGTGGGAGATATTCAAAGATCGGGCTGCAAAGTTCTTCCGCCGGCTCTCGAGCCTCAGGTCCCTGGACAGGTACCGCCTGTATCAGGGTCTGAGGAGGTAACTCGAGCATCTGGTCTCGACTGGTGGTAGCCGCGAGGATATCTCCAGGGTGAAATCTTTGCTCAATAGGTGCTAGTATGATAGGCACACATCTTTAGTTTTTGAGAGGGACTTCGGGAGGTTCCGCTCGCCCGACCCCTACAGAAATTGTAAGATGTCAGTGAAGAGTAAGTTAATAACAGTACTGGTCGATAGTACGGGGTCTCTGAACAGGTCCAGATCAGGGATCCTGGAAGTCGTTAGATCCTTTTACTCATGCCTCTTGGGGAGGAGGGATCAGGATCGGGACAGGATGTTGGCTTTCCTGGCTGGGGTCACCCCTGAGTCAGGAGCTCACCTCTCTTTTGACGGTTTGGTAGAAGAGATCAGGAAGGAGGAAGTTATCCTGGCGGTGGAAGGGTTAGCTCTGAAGAAGTCGCCAGGCCCGGATGGCTTAACATCCGAGTTTTATAAGACCTTTAAAGACTCTTTATGTCCCCTCTTGTCTGAGGTATTCAATGAGTGTTTATCCTCGGGCACTCTGCCTCGGTCAATGAGGAGGTCAGCTCTGATCCTTCTATCAAAGGGTAAAGATCCGAGCCTTATTGAGAACTGGCGTCCCATAGCACTTCTTAATACGGACAGAAAGATTCTGGCCAGGATACTTTTTAATAGGCTGGTAAAATTTGCACCCCAACTCCTTTCCGTGGCTCAGCATTGCTCGGTTCCAGGCCGCAGCACTTTTAGTGCTGTACTCGGTGTCCGAGAGGCAGTGGAGCAGAGTAGAGCAGGCTAATGGAGGGGGTGCATGCTGTCCTTAGATCAAGCAAAGGCGTTTGATCAGGTGAACCATGAGTACCTCTGGTCGGTCCTTCTGAAGTATGGCCTGCCGGGGGGGTTTGTCGATTGGTTAAAGATCTTGTATGCAGGGGCAGAGAGTTTCCCGCTTGTGAACGGTTGGTCTGGCTGCTCTTTTGAGGTTGGGTCTGGCGTCCGCCAGGGTTGTTCTTTGAGCCCGCTTTTATACGTGTTCGCGATTGATCCCTTTCTTAGGCGGATCGATCGTGGACCGTTGGCAAAAGTCGGGATGGATCGGGCGGCGTCGGAAGCCACTCTGAGGGTAGTAGCGTACGCTGACAATGTCACCATTTTCGTATCCTAAAGAGGGGAGGCGGAGTACGTGATGTCTGAAGTGGATCGCTACTCGGAGGCATCCGGGTCCATGATCAATCGGGATAAGTGTGAGAGTCTCTGGCTGGGAGGGGGTGATCCAGTTTTTGATCTCCCGGACACCCTCCCAGGGCCCAAGTCGTCAGCCAAAGTCCTAGGCATCCATTTTGGCCATGGGGATTATCCCACTCAAAATTGGGACGACAGGCTTAAGATCGCCGCTCATAAGGTCGACCAGTGGAAGGGTTGGTCTTTGACCCTCTGGGAAATCTCGCCCTAACAGTCACAGCTGCAACCTCTCCCTACACTGATCAGAGCAGAGTGACGTGCGGCGCTACGTGTCTCCAGCTTAAATAGAGGCTGGGTCACATGCTGCACTGGCCAATCACAGCCATGCCAATAGTAGGCATGGCTGTGATGGCCTCTTGGGGCAAGTAGTATGACGCTTGTTGATTGGCTGCTTTGCAGCCTTTCAAAAAGCGCCAAGAAAGCGACGAACACCGAACCCGAACCCGGACTTTTACGAAAATGTTCGGGTTTGGGTCCGTGTCATGGACACCCCAAAATTCGGTACGAACCCGAACTATACAGTTCGGGTTCGCTCATCCCTATTCATGAGAGCACTAGTCAGCAATTATATTTTTCCGTGTCGCTTCCGTTTTTTTTTGTGGCAGGTATGCAGAACTTCATTCACTCCAATATGTCCGCAAAAAATAAAAAGGAAATGACTAAGTGTGTTTTCTGTTTCCATATGTCCGCATAACCATTTCACAAAAAAGATAGAACATGTTCTATTATTGTCCTTTTGCGGATAAGGATAAGCATTGATGCAATGGATTCGTCTGGAAATATAGGAATGCAATATGTCACACGGACGTCATCTGTATTTATTTGCATGAGCCCTTAGTGCAGGGATGGCCAACTTGAGGCTCTCCAGCTGTTGTAAAACTACAGCTATTAGCCTACAGCAGGGCATGGTGGGAGTTGTAGTTTTACAGCAGCTGGAGATAATATTTTGAACCAAAAGGTGTGCTTTTGGTGGATTTTGTACTAGTGGTGGTCTGTGGATGACATTGTTATGGGGGATCTGTGGATGACATTGTTATGGGGGATCTGTGGATGACACTGTTATGGGGGATCTGTGGATGACACTGTTATGGGGGATCTGTGGATGACACTGTTATGGGGGATCTGTGGATGACACACTGTTATGGGGGATCTGTGGATGACACTGTTATAAGGGATCTGTGGATGATGCACTGTTATGGGGATCTGTGGATGATGCACTGTTATGAGGAATCTGTGGATGACACACTGTTATGGGGGATCTGTGGATGATGCACTGTTATGGGGGCATCTGTGGATGATGCACTGTTATGGGGATCTGTGGATGACACTGTTATGGGGGATCTGTGGATGACACACTGTTATGGGGATCTGTGGATGACACTGTTATGGGGGATCTGTGGATGACACACTGTTATGGGGATCTGTGGATGACACTGTTATGGGGGATCTGTGGATGACACTGTTATGGGGGATCTGTGGATGACACTGTTATAAGGGATCTGTGGATGATGCACTGTTATGGGGATCTGTGGATGATGCACTGTTATGGGGGCATCTGTGGATGATGCACTGTTATGGGGATCTGTGGATGACACTGTTATGAGGAATCTGTGGATGACACACTGTTATGGGGGATCTGTGGATGATGCACTGTTATGGGGGCATCTGTGGATGATGCACTGTTATGGGGATCTGTGGATGACACTGTTATGGGGGATCTGTGGATGACACACTGTTATGGGGATCTGTGGATGACACTGTTATGGGGGATCTGTGGATGACACACTGTTATGGGGATCTGTGGATGACACTGTTATGGGGGATCTGTGGATGACACACTGTTATGGGGGATCTGTGGATGACACACTGTTATAGGGGATCTGTGGATGACACTGTTATGGGGGATCTGTGGATGCCGCACTGTTATGGGGATCTGTGGATGATGCACTGTTATGGGGATCTGTGGATGATGCACTGTTATGGGGATCTGTGGATGACACTGTTATGGGGGATCTGTGGATGACACTGTTATGGGGGATCTGTGGATGACACACTGTTATGGGGGATCTGTGGATGACACTGTTATGGGGGATCTGTGGATGCCGCACTGTTATGGGGATCTGTGGATGATGCACTGTTATGGGGATCTGTGGATGACACACTGTTATGGGGGATCTGTGGATGATGCACTGTTATGGGGAATCTGTGGATGACACACTGTTATGGGGGATCTGTGGATGATGCACTGTTATGGGGGCATCTGTGGATGATGCACTGTTATGGGGATCTGTGGATGACACTGTTATGGGGGATCTGTGGATGACACACATATAGCATCTTATGCTGGTCCCCCTCATGGCCCTATGTTTCACAGCATTACAGTACTTTATTCTTTGTATGTAAAGTCTTTCTTTAATCCTGAATCAATCATTTTCCTATTGATAAACTAACCTAATCGCCTGCATCAGTACTCACTATGAATGCAGCGTGCGGTCCGGCCGGCGCATGACTGACGTCACTCAGTCAGTCACGCTCCTCCCACTTCAGTAATGAAGCAGGAGCAGGATGAAGTCTTGCGCCGGCCGGACCGCACGCTGCATTCATAGTGAGTACTGATGCAGGCGATTAGGTTAGTTTATCAATAGGAGAGCGATTGAATCAGCATTAAAGAAAGTCTTTACATACAAAGAGACTTCTGTGTGCGGGGCCCGGTGTAATACAGTGACTGCGCCGGGCCCCGCTGTGAGTTGCCTCCAGCCCCTCTTTCCCCCCCTGCACTGTAACACTCTAATGGGGACGGGTCAGAGATGCGGCCATAGCACGGCAAACATGGCGAAAGGCAGCCAGAAAAAAAATGCAGCCAGCTGTGGTTTTTGTCCGGCTGCCCCTCTGCATGTTTGCCGTGCTGCGGCTGCATCTCCGACCTGTCCCCATTAAAGTGAACGGGGCCAGAGCGGACTCCCGGCGGCACTTGTGTGCAAGTGTTAGCACAGATACGGCAGGCTGTTCCCCTGCCGGAACAGCATGCTGGACAATGATAACGCTAGTGTGAAAGTAGTCTTACATAGCCATGACAGATCCACCACTAAAACCATTATAAGTCAATGGGCACCGGATGTGTTTTCCTTTGGATCCGAGAAAACGGATCCTACACCATTGACCTTCTATTGTGTTTCATGCGGGATCCATCTTGCTGGGCGTCCCATGACGCATTCAGAAGCGCTGTCCAGCATGGGAATGCAACAAAATGGAATGGAATGCATTGTGGCACATTCTGTACCATTCAGGTCAGTTTTGTCCCCATTGACAATAAATAGAGACAAAACGGAAGCGTTTTCCTCCGGCATTGAGATCCTATGACAGATTTCAATACCGGAAAGGAAAACGCTGAAGTGAAAGTAGCCGTATTCTGCAAAAGAAAATAAATAACAAAAATAAAGAAAGAAAAAAATCCAATAACAATAGAACAGGATGGAGACCAAAAGAAATTGAAAGGCAACAGCAGATTGTATGTTATTATTCCTTGACTCACCCTGTACAGCTTCTATGAAGGTGGTTCCACATAAAAAGCCATTTTCACAAGTTACTTTATTGCCAGAGCATGAAGTGGTGGATTGAAAACTTCTACATTCTGTGCATGAGAGCGCGCAAACTGGAAATATATAAATGATATACATATACAGTACAGACCAAAAGTTTGGACACACCTTCTCATTCAAAGAGTTTTCTTTATTTTCATGACTATGAAAATTGTAGATTCACACGGAAGGCATCAAAACTATGAATTAACACATGTGGATCTATATACATAACAAAAAAGTGTGAAACAACTGAAAATATGTCATATTCTAGGTTCTCCAAAGTAGCCACCTTTTGCTTTGATTACTGCTTTGCACACTCTTGGCATTCTCTTGATGAGCTTCAAGAGGTAGTCCCCTGAAATGGTTTTCACTTCACAGGTGTGCCCTGTCAGGTTTAATAAGTGGGATTTCTTGTCTTATAAATGGGGTTGGGACCATCAGTTGCGTTGTGGAGAAGTCAGGTGGATACACAGCTGATAGTCCTACTGAATAGACTGTTAGAATTTGTATTATGGCAAGAAAAAAGCAGCTAAGTAAAGAAAATCGAGTGGCCATCATTGCTTTAAGAAATGAAGGTCAGTCAGTCCGAAAAATTTAGAAAACTTTGAAAGTGTCCCCAAGTGCAGTCACAAAAACCATCAAGCGCTACAAAGAAACTGGCTCACATGCGGACCGCCCCAGGAAAGGAAGACCAAGAGTCACCTCTGCTGCGGAGGAGAAGTTCATCCGAGTCACCAGCCTCAGAAATCGCAGGTTAACAGCAGCTCAGATTAGAGACCAGGTCAATGCCACACAGAGTTCTAGCAGCAGACACATCTCTAGAACATCTGTTAAGAGGAGACTGTGTGAATCAGGCCTTCATGGTAGAAAATCTGCTAGGAAACCACTGCTAAGGACAGGCAACAAGCAGAAGAGACTTGTTTGGGCTAAAGAACACAAGGAATGGACATTAGACCAGTGGAAATCTGTGCTTTGGTCTGATGAGTCCAAATTTGAGATCTTTGGTTCCAACCACCGTGTCTTTGTGCTACGCAGAAAAGGTGAAAGTTTCACACTTTTTTGTTATGTATATAATTCCACATGTGTTAATTCATAGTTTTGATGCCTTCAGTGTGAATCTACAATTTTCATAGTCTTGAAAATAAAGAAAACTCTTTGAATGAGAAGGTGTGTCCAAACTTTTGGTCTGTACTGTATATATTTTATTGAAAACCAATGGAATGTGGGATGGGTTAAAACAAGTGCAACATGCCCTAAAATGGCACTGTGCGAATGGGATTGCCTATGGGTGGGTTCGCACTAAAAGGTCAGAAAGTGATGGAAACACCACTGAAATGGTTCGGAACAGCATGGGGAGGATGTCTGGATGAATCTTGGACTCCCAGGTCGTATACAAGGAGATATATAACTTATACCAGCTGTACATCTATAATTATTTACAGGATATACCCAGGTTATACCAGCATGGTCCATATCACTATATACAGAAGATGTATAACTTATACCAGCTGTACATATATAATTATATACAGGAGATACCCAGGTTATACCAGCATGGTCCATATCACTATATACAGAAGATGTATAACTTATACCAGCTGTACATATATAATTATATACAGGAGATGCCCAGGTTATACCAGCATGCTCCATATCACTATATACAGAAGATGTATAACTTATACCAGCTGTACATATATAATTATATACAGGAGATGCCCAGGTTATATCAGCATGCTCCATATCACTATATACAAGAAGATGTATAACTTATACCAGCTGTACATATATAATTATATACAGGAGATGCCCAGGTTATACCAGCATGCTCCATATCACTATATACAAGAAGATGTATAACTTATACCAGCTGTACATATATAATTATATACAGGAGATACCCAGGTTATACCAGCATGGTCCATATCACTATATACAAGAAGATGTATAACTTATACCAGCTGTACATATATAATTATATACAGGAGATGCCCAGGTTATACCAGCATGCTTCATATCACTATATACAAGAAGATGTATAACTTATACCAGCTGTACATATATAATTATATACAGGAGATGCCCAGGTTATACCAGCATGCTCCATATCACTATATACAAGAAGATGTATAACTTATACCAGCTGTACATATATAATTATATACAGGAGATGCCCAGGTTATACCAGCATGCTTCATATCACTATATACAAGAAGATGTATAACTTATACCAGCTGTACATATATAATTATATACAGGAGATGCCCAGGTTATACCAGCTGTACATATATAATTATATACAGGAGATACCCAGGTTATACCAGCATGGTCCATAAAAATAGATATTATGTAAAAAGACTGAGATGTACCTTTTCTTCAGAATGTTATTCAGATACAAATAATGTGTTTCACCTCATGCTTTGCTGCTTGGACGGACAGTTGACTAACTAAGATATCTAGTAGGGGAGGAGAATCGAGCATCGGGCTCAAGCACACGGGGTATTGGCCAAACATGCTCGCTCAACACTATTTTCTATCTATCTAATATCTATCTATCTATCATAGCTATCTATCTATCTGTCTAGCCATCTATTTCTCATATCTATCTATGTATCTATCTATCTATGTATCTATCTATCTATCTCTCTCTCTCATATCTATCTATGTATCTATCTATCTATCTATCTATCTATCTATCTATCATCTATTATCTATCTATCTATCTATCTATCTATCATCTATTATCTATCTATCTATCTCTCTCATATCTATCTATCTATCTATCTATCATATATCTATCTATGTATCTATCTATCTATCTGTCTCTATAGAGCATCATTGTGTGTAACTATTTGTGTCATAAAACAGTATTTATAAAACTTTGTAAAATCACTTACCAAATGTAGAATGAAAGCATTGATTCTTTGCATATATGCGTAGCCAGAAAAAAAAAAAAAAATCCGAAGACATAAGATCATTCAGGATGTGAAAAAGCCTAGTCATAGTATAGCCAGACCACCCCCGCAACGTGTGAACACGTCAGGATGTGGCAAAAGCACAAACAGACCTTTTTCCTTTAAACTGTTTTCACAATAGACAGACTACTGAATGGGCAGATATAGCTACAATGCATCTAACTAATGAATGCGCTAATTGGTCGATAATAGGGGGGCATAGCACAGACAAAATCCTATATAAACGAACATGGGGTATACAACGACACATAGCAGGTTCAAATACAGAAGACCGCCCCATTTCAACAGAAGACCAAACATTTTTAATATCGATGTACGGCTAGTTTCACAATAGCGGCAGACTGTTTCGGTGAGAGAATAGCCTGTCGGATCCATGCTGCCCCTAGTGCACGCGTGCCCCCGGTCTACCGCTCTGGCCCCATTGGCTATAATGGGGGCGGGGCAGAGTTCCGGTGGCAGCACGGCAGCCGGAATAATTCTGCGACATGTCGCCTCTGCCGGAGTTCCTTGCCGCTAGTGTGAAACTAGCCTAAGACCTGTGTCTTATTATGTTTTAACTTGTTTTGTGTTATTATGTTTCATATATTTTCGGCATGTTGTATTATTTCATACATATGTAATTGTGGTGATTTATTAAATATAATGTTATACAACGTTTTTACTAACGACACATGTTGATTATATCGCTTGTACATGCTATAATGATTATATATAGTTTAACCAGATAATATATTTGCGCGTCTATTTATATAAACTAATTTGCACAACAAATGTCATTTACATTGCTTAAAATGTCTTAGATGGCTTCTTACCAAGATAATTTATGGGCCGAAGACATCATTCCCGATTCGCAAATGCTGATTGCTGCTGAAGATTTTTATGAATCGTTCGTCGGTGGCCACAGCCCGCAGATTATTTCAGGTGACAAGTCAGGTGGTCCGCCAACATCTCAGCAGGCCATTTCAGATAAATCGGGCTACAGCGTTGCGACATCTCGACTGGACGCTAAGTGTAATAATGTTATTGATGTTTTATTATAAAGCGCTGTTATATTATCGTTTGTTACATTTATTACATGTTTATTATAGGCGCACACACTGGTAACACTCTAAGGCCTGTAAACGGGATTACGTGTATGGAAAATACAGCGTATTCAAGAACTAACGCCATTAAACTTTATCACAAGGTTCAACCCGGTGAAACAGTGCATTATTACGATTTCACGAGTCTGTACCCTTTTGTTAATAAAATCAAGACGTATCCCACAGGCCACCCAGAAATTATTTATGATCTTTTTGGGCACATCAAAAAATACTTTGGTATAGCCAAAATTAAAGTGCACCCGCCCAGAGATTTATTTTTCCTGTCCTGCCTGTAAAACTAAATAAAAAACTAATGTTTCCATGGAATGGTCACAGATAATAATTCAGGGGATTATCTCCCCAAAGCAAAATAGTTCTTTCAAATGTAAAATGTAGGTGCTGTACTCTTTTTTATTCATCAGTTTATACTTTAAAAGTATATCATGACGTCCATGGTAGGACATACCCACTGAGAACCTGATCTCGTGGTACAAGTTGGTTCATCTCACACTGTTGGTCCTCAGACCATTCTCCTTGGTCTCTTTCTAAATTCTCTGCTCTGAGGGTCTGTGGATAGGGTTTGTATCATCCTTGTTTGGGGTTAGGGCCTGTTCCCTAGGGTCACTCAAGGTTTCCAACCATTGGCTTTTTCCACTCTGATGCCCCCACCCCTCATGACACGTAATTTACCACTTTGTCATTCTTTTCTATGTGGGGTTTGGACTGGTGGACCCATTCAAATCCTAGTAATAAAAATCACTGCATCTATTGAACGTTTTACAGATGATTGATTATTGTGATAACTAATAAAGAAATGATCAGATTGCCATACTCGCTATGAGCATCACTTAAACGTTTTCGGGCTTACACCAGTTCTAGCCTCAAGTATCTACAGATGAGTTAATATGCCATGAAATAATTTTGATAAAATACTACAGCATTCATAGACTAAATAATAATCCATAATAATCTGGACCATTAACGATAATCATTCAATTAGCTATTTCAACTGAAGCATCCCTGGGTTGAACTTGATGGACTTACGTCTTTTTTTTTAAAAATGTATTAACAATGTTACCATTATATTGCTCATTTAGTCAATACATTTTAGTGCTTACCGTATATACTCGAGTATAAGCCGACCCGAATATAAGCCGAGGCCCCTAATTTTACCCCCAAAAAATGGGAAAAATTATTGACTCGAGTATAAGACTAGGGTGGGAAATGCAGCAGCTACTGGTAAATTTCAAAAATAAAAATAGATACCGTACCAATAAAATTACATTAATTGAGGCATCAGTAGGTTAAAGGTTTTTGAATATTTATTTCAAAGAAAAACAATATGGTATCAACAATAACTTTAACAGTATAAAAACCAACTAAAGCGAATATTAGATTTTTGGGAAAATAGCAGTTCATGAGAATTTTTATGCGAAAATTCGAATGCGATTTTTTTTTTTTTTGCGAATTTTCGCAATCAAGACCTAGACCGAAAATATGTGCCAAAAAACTCGTCTTATACTTGAGTATATACGGTAGTTCACTATCGCAGAAGAAAATCCAGGGGGGCAAAAGAGGGGAAGGATATTTATCACAGTATGAATGATCATATTTTAGGAAATATAATTTTCATTTGCTTGTTTTATAAGATTGTGGTCAGTCTTAACTACTAAATGAACGACAACTGTTATAATTGGGGATTCGCTGACAGTCACAGTAACAGGCCAACATCAAGGCTCAGGAATGGATTATTCCCTCTGTGCTTTGCATTACTGTTGTCATAATTCGGAGTTTAATACAATCGTTGGGTGGAAATAATATAAAGACATCAGACATTGACGTCCCTCCTGATTCCACACATGACATATATACATCTACCTGGTGTCCAGCAATACGTTATAGTTATAGTATGTTTTACACATTGATTAGTATGGCCGTGTTTGATAACAAGGTCGTGGGTAGTGTTGAGCGAGCATGCTTGGCCGAACACCAGTTCGGCTCGACCATCGCGATGCTCGGCTGAATACCGGGTGTGCTCAAGAGCCATGCTCGAGTCTCCTCCCTGCACGTTTGTTGGCTGCTACGCAGCCAATAAACATGCAAGTAAGTCCTGCCCTCACTGTAATGTCGTAGCCATGTTGGTTACTGGCATTACAGTGGTTGGCTGGCAAGAACGCGTATAGCACCCGATGACACGTGTTTGGCTCAGTCTTAATCAGGGAGAGCCGAGCATAGGAAGGGAAAGATAGTGTAGGGAATTGAATTTCATTTTTTGGATAGGCAGGGTTGGTGTTAGAGACCTAAAAGTCCTTTTAAGAACTATTGATGTGTCTGGCAGCAACCTGCGCTAAATAGTTTGCAATTGTTTGGCCGCTGCAGACAGCGACATTACCTGCACTACATCTCCTGTATAACGTTTCCACATCCCAAATAGCTGTGACATTCCCGTGATTTTTTTATTAGCCGCTGGTGACAGAAGCGATTTTACTTGCGCTACATCTCCTGTATAACGTTTGCGCATCCTAAAAATATCAGTGACACTTCATGTGACAATTCATGTGTAAAAGGGTGTATTGGAGTGTCAGTTCCTTGTAATTTTTGGCAGCCCTTTCACTTAGTGCATAGGCTTTATGAGTGTAGGAGTCCCACTACCTGAACAATTGTACCACGATGTGAATGAGGCCCTCCTTTATGTGATATACAGGTTGTATCGGATGCCTCTTCCTTGTAATTTTTGGCAGAACTTGCACTTTATATACAATATACAGGAAAGAATGTTTCCTAACAATTTTTGCTCTAAAATCAATTTTATCTTCGGTTTTGTGCGTATTATTGTCAGTCTGTAAAAGTGGCGTACTACTCGGACAACATTGCTCCCAGCAGCGAACTGGGAGTCCAAGATGCATCCAGACATCCTCCACAAGCTGTTCCCGAACCATTTCAGCGGTGTTTCCATCAATTTCTGACCTTTTACATGAACCATACACCGTCCCCTCTTCAGAGCAGGGGGTGCCTGGTTTAATGCTCAGGTTCTCCCATTGACTTCTATTATACTCGGGTGCTTGGTAGAGTCCTGGGTTCTTGACCTTAGTTTCAGGAAACATGATAATCAACATAACCAAGTGTAACATCCCAGGGTTACTCACTTTTTGGAGGAGAACCCTGGGCAGGCATGCGGCAGTGAAGGAGAGGTAGACACAAGTTCCTCTGGGGCACACTCTGTATGGAGGGACCAGGCCTGATGGTATCTGAGGTGCCCTGGATGTTGCAGGTATTTTGAGTGCCTGAGGCAAGGTCCCTTTAAGGATCGTGACGCCAGTGCCTGTAACGGTGGCACACCGATTTGTAGGAGTATTAATAGAGTACACAGATGGTAAACCAAACGTTGCTTTACTTTGGAAGAGCAGTCCAACTTTGTACAAACAGTTACAGTTGATAATGATGCAGTCCCTTATAGCACAAATGCACAGCCGGTTCACTTCACAATACGGCAGGTATAAATCGTGCAAGATACTTGGAGGGCAAACAGTTAAAGGGCTTCTGTCACCCCACTAAACCTTTTTTTTTTTTTTTTTGCTTACTTATAATCCCTACACTGCGATTTATGGCTACATGATCTAATTAATCACTTTGGTCCTGTAGATTTTGTTAAAAACAAGCTTTTAAAAAATGTAAATTACCTTGCTACCAGCAAGTAGGGCGGCTACTTGCTGGTAGCAGCCGCATCCTCCGATCCTAATGACGCCCCCTCCGCATTGTGATTGACAGGGCCAGGGAACGGAATCGTTCTCTGCTGACCCTGCCTGTTTGCATTCAAAATCTGGCGCTCGCTCGGCTGCTCCATCCTCAATGCGCCTGCGCCGATGACGTCACATCTACACCCGGCGCAGGCGCATTGAGGATGGAGCGGCCGCCTCTCAGTGCGCCTGCGCCGATTGAAGACATGTACGGCCGCGGCGCAGGTGCCAGATTATAAGTAAGCAAAAAAAATAAAAAGGTTTAGTGGGGTGACAGAAGCCCTTTAATGCTTCGCAGGACTATGCTGCACTATCCCCTCAGCTATTCTAGCTGGCTGGATCCCAAGGCCCGAATGCCTAAATGCTGGCTTGAATCCTTGGTGTATAAATCTTCCTCCAGTATTGACCCTTGCTTTATATTTAAATACCTCTGCCCCTCAGCTTACTTCTCTGAGCTGGGTGTCCTGTCTCGGCTGGGTTGCTGCAGGTTTCTCCCAGGAGGTAGATTCTTCTTCTGGGGTGACTCTACTGAGCTAAGCTTAGCCTCAGGAGCTTCAGGCTGACTAGGTTGCACTTCTAGTCCCCTGGCATAAAACTACCTCTCCCGTGTCTGGGCCTACCTATATATACCTAGGGCTCTCTAGCTCCCTCTAACGTCTGGGAGGCTAAACTGCACCCTGACAGGCCTGACACTCATATAATAAAGGGAAATGCACATTAAACATCACATTAATGCAATAGACATATTAACCCTTGTGTAGTGCCCACCTTTACCTAGTGGGACACTACATGAGTACATATCCAGAGACCAGGAGAAGCCAAATTCCTCCTCAGCTAGTCAGGCCCACACTAAGCAGAAGACAGACAGAGCAGAAGATAGATACCTGCCAGATTCTCCAGGCACATAGTATAGAAGCAGAAGAGATATTGAACCCTGCCATACATTGCCTAGACCTGCTGGGACCCAAGACTATTGCTGTAACTTGTATGGATTTAAAGCTGCCATTCAGTAAAGACAAGTTGGATCATATCTCCTGACTGGTTCTCAATCATTCCACCATAACTCCTATTGACTACACTCAATTTACTGCAAGTGAGCCAGGATCCAGGCGTCCAGCCGTACCATGGTAGGAGACACCGTTGACACTACCATATCTGGTATACAGAGACATTATCCCCCTCTGGCATTCCTCACCTGGTACGTGAGTTATTACATCTTAAAGGGCCCTGCTATAGTACCTGCGCAAGCTGCAATTGGCGTCACAAACTATTATACATATATACTGACCCACTGCATAGCAACCCCACTGACTCAGTGTCCTGCTCATTGCACAAGCATAGTGGACACAAACCTTACAACTATCTATTGGTGTGAATGTTACACTTCATTTGTAGTAACAGTAGATTATGGTCTGCAGTTCACCACAAGGCATTTCATTGTGTTATTGCATGTCCTTCTGCTGAACATTATTGGAATGACAGCTTTCCTGACTGCTTATGATATTTACTATTACCTTAGCCATAGACCTAAAGGTCTGACCACGATCTTACAAAACAAGCAGCGGCCACAAATGAAAATGACTGCTTG
This sequence comes from Bufo gargarizans, assembly GCF_014858855.1. Classification (NCBI taxonomy): domain Eukaryota; kingdom Metazoa; phylum Chordata; class Amphibia; order Anura; family Bufonidae; genus Bufo; species Bufo gargarizans. Next base: position 720,039,328 of record NC_058081.1, on the reverse strand, counting down.
ACAAAGGCTCTATTAAGATGAGCTGAAACGTTGCATTTTGCATTGGGTGTGTAATGCTGGAGAACCCCAAGCAACCAGGCAAAGATCTGAACAAACGTTGATTTATTGAAAACACAGCAGTAAAGTCCAAGCCAGAAATCATGCAGAAATAACATAGTCCAAATAATAACCTCTGTGGGAAAACGTCAGAGAAAAGCTAGACCAGGCTAAAGTTCATACAGAAGAGTCCATTAAACCAAATACCTAAGGATGAGACGGTGAAGTATCCAAGATCCGTTCCGAGGCCACACACGGTGCAACTGTAGAGCAGAGATGAGGTTTCCAGAGGCATTCACTAAATGGAAACACTCAAAGTTCATGCATGGATCAAACTTAGTGACTCTGAACCAGCACTGGTCAGCCAGGGAGATCACCTTTTAAACATCTGCTGGCCAATCATAGAGTGCTGCTTGTCAGAACCTCATAGGTCATGATGATTCTACTCATTAGCACCTGTGCAGCAAATCCCTAATCAACTTTGAATTTGTGCACAGATGCTTTACCTGCCAGTGGCCGACGTAGCGCATAAGGTGCACGCACCTCGGCCGCGCATTCCTTTGCGAAGAACCCCTTGGGTGTGCACGCATGGACGCCGGAACGTAACCCGCAGGAGACACCAGAGGCAGGACCGGCCGCGACGTATTGTCATCAGCCCGGCAATTCTGCCTCAGAGATCCCCGCGGCCCTCCCCTCCGGCGCCCATGCGGACGCCCCACCGTATCTGCCCGCAAGGGAACCAAAACCGCAGAGTCCTTTACAGGGTGTAATAAAGATCCACTTTGTTTCAGTGAAGACCAGAGTGCTGCCTTGTTACCTTCTCTACAGTCATCGGTTTTTGTTGTCCAAAAACTGGAAAAGGACTTGCACCTGGCACCCAAGGAGTGCTGCTATTAATATTTTTCTTTGTTTAGATAGATAGATATATGGATAGATAGGTAGATAGATATGAGATAGATAGATAGATATGAGATAGATAATAGACGTGGAATTATATACATAACAAAAAAGTGTGAAACAACTGAAAATATGTCATATTCTAGGTTCTTCAAAGTGGCCACCTTTTGCTTTGATTACTGCTTTGCACACTCTTGGCATTCTCTTGATGAGCTTCAAGAGGTAGTCACCTGAAATGGTCTTCCAACAGTCTTGAGGGAGTTCCCAGAGATGCTTAGCACTTGTTGGCCCTTTTGCCTTCACTCTGCGGTCCAGCTCACCCCAAACCATCTCGATTGGGTTCAGGTCCGGTGACTGTGGAGGCCAGGTCATCTGGCGCAGCACCCCATCACTCTCCTTCATGGTCAAATAGCGCTTACACAGCCTGGAGGTGTGTTTGGGGTCATTGTCCTGTTGAAAAATAAATGATGGTCCAACTAAATGCAAACCGGATGGAATAGCATGCCGCTGCAAGATGCTGTGGTAGCCATGCTGGTTCAGTATGCCTTCAATTTTGAATAAATCCCCAACAGTGTCACCAGCAAAGCACCCCCACACCATCACACCTCCTCCTCCATGCTTCACAGTGGGAACCAGGCATGTAGAGTCCGTCCGTTCACCTTTTCTGCGTCGCACAAAGACACAGTGGTTGGAACCAAAGATCTCAAATTTGGACTCATCAGACCAAAGCACAGATTTCCACTGGTCTAATGTCCATTCCTTGTGTTCTTTAGCCCAAACAAGTCTCTTCTGCTTGTTGCCTGTCCTTAGCAGTGGTTTCCTAGCACATATTCTACCATGAAGGCCTGATTCACACAGTCTCCTCTTAACAGTTGTTCTAGAGATGTGTCTGCTGCTAGAACTCTGTGTGGCATTGACCTGGTCTCTAATCTGAGCTGCTGTTAACCTGCGATTTCTGAGGCTGGTGACTCAGATGAACTTATCCTCCGCAGCAGAGGTGACCCTTGGTCTTCCTTTCCTGGGGCGGTCCGCATGTGAGCCAGTTTCTTTGTAGTGCTTGATGGTTTTTGTGACTGCACTTGGGGACACTTTCAAAGTTTTCCCAATTTTTCGGACTGACTGACCTTCATTTCTTAAAGTAATGATGGCCACTCGTTTTTCTTTACTTAGCTGCTTTTTTCTTGCCATAATACAAATTCTAACAGTCTATTCAGTAGGACTATCAGCTGTGTATCGACCTGACTTCTCCACAACGCAACTGATGGTCCCAACCCCATTTATAAGGCAAGAAATCCCACTTATTAAACCTGACAGGGCACACCTGTGAAGTGAAAACCATTTCCGGTGACTACCTCTTGAAGCTCATCAAGAGAATGCCAAGAGTGTGCAAAGCAGTAATCAAAGCAAAAGGTGGCTACTTTGAAGAACCTAGAATATGACATATTTTCAGTTGTTTCACACTTGTTTGTTATGTATATAATTCCACATGTGTTAATTCATAGTTTTGATGCCTTCAGTGTGAATCTACAATTGTCATAGTCATGAAAATAAAGAAAACTCTTTGAATGAGAAGGTGTGTCCAAACTTTTGGTCTGTACTGTAGATAGATGATAGATAGATGATAGATAGATATATAGATAATAGATAGATAGAGTTGCATGTGGTTGTATAAGGTATTAACAACTGAGTAAACCCCTTTGATAGTCCCTCTATTTGAGGGTATGTCCTTTAATATACGCTTAAAAACAATTTTATTGGTAGTATATTAAAACTCGTGGCAAATCTGCCACATAAAGAATTTGTCAGGCTAAACCTGGACAGGTGGCTCACCCCACAATTGTATGGGTATAGCCACTCACTCCACGTTTTCAAAACGTGCAAGGCTGGAATTATCAGTATAATCTGCTTTGTATGCGTATCCTGATAATGAACCAGATGCACTAAACAATTACTCACTACGTGTGCTGGAATTATTAATGATTTGTCAAATATACCAGCTATAACATTAGTGGCAGCTAAATCAGTAGGCTGCAACAATGTATCACAGTTAGTGAGTAGAGAGCATAGTGAATGGGATGGAGAAGTTGCGGGTGAGAGCTTTATATTTGAGCTCTACTTACAACCCTACTGCTTTTAATCTCTATTATCCCATCACTAGCTTATAGAAAGACCGTCTCTGCCTAGTACAGCGTCTGCTCGACGCGTTTCTATGTCACTATATAGATAGTGACATGTCCTCAGGAGCAGAGTTTCAGTGGCATTAGTGCAGTTTTATTTAATCTCTGATAACATGCGCTATGTCCACTGGTAGAGAGAACGCTGCACGCGTCTGTTTGCGCGCGTGCAGCTCAGAAGAGATACAGCCTCCGGCACTCTGTTTGCAGCCGTCTCGCGGCCGCTCAGCCTCCAATCTTATATCAAAAACGCCACTCCCACTGGGCGGAGCTTCATCGGCAGGCGGTGACGTCACCCTGAAGAGGTGAAACGTTCTGCTGATCCGCTCTGACCGATCTCTTCTGCTAGTCGCTGTTGTGGGTATGTGTTATCATGGGCACACATTGCTTACTATCGATGGACAACACTGAATGTTGGTGACATATCAGGGGTGATGATTGGAGAATAAAGAACAGCACCTGAATAAATATATATATATATAAATATGTTACTATTAGTCCCATATATAAGATCCTAGGACAGTTAGTACATACAGAGATTTCATAGCCACTAGATCATATATATAAAATCCCATATATGATGATGCAATAAATATATGGGATGGTTTACTAGTAGGGATGAGCGAACTCGAACTGTATAGTTCGGGTTCGTACCGAATTTTGGGGTGTCCGTGACACGGACCCGAACCCGGACATTTTCGTAAAAGTCCGGGTTCGGGTTCGGTGTTCGTCGCTTTCTTCGCGCTTTTGTGACGCTTTCTTGGCGCTTTTTGAAAGGCTGCAAAGCAGCCAATCAACAAGCGTCATACTACTTGCCCCAAGAGGCCATCACAGCCATGCCTACTATTGGCATGGCTGTGATTGGCCAGAGCACCATGTGACCCAGCCTCTATTTAAGCTGGAGTCACATAGCGCCGCCCGTCACTCTGCTCTGATTAGCGTAGGGAGAGGTTGCGGCTGCGACAGTAGGGCGAGATTAGGCAGATTAACTCCTCCAAAGGACTTGATTAACTGATCGATCTGCAGCTGTGGATCATTGAGCTGCTGATCCTCAATTGCTCACTGTTTTTAGGCTGCCCAGACCGTTTGTCAGTCACATTTTTCTGGGGTGATCGGCGGCCATTTTGTGTCTTGTGGTGCGCCAGCACAAGCTGCGACCAAGTGCATTTAACCCTCAATGGTGTGGTTGTTTTTTGGCTAAAGCCTACATCAGGGTGAAGCTGTCACACCAAGTGCATTTAACCAGCAATAGTCTGTTCATTTTTTGGCCATATACAAAATCAGGGGCAAGCTGCGCCTGTCACCAAGTGCATTTAACCCTCAATGGTGTGGTTGTTTTTTGGCTAAAGCCTACATCAGGGTGAAGCTGTCACACCAAGTGCATTTAACCAGCAATAGTCTGTTCATTTTTTGGCCATATACTAAATCAGGGGCAAGCTGCGCCTGTCACCAAGTGCATTTAACCCTCAATGGTGTGGTTGTTTTTTGGCTAAAGCCTACATCAGGGTGAAGCTGTCACACCAAGTGCATTTAACCAGCAATAGTCTGTTTATTTTTTGGCCATATCCCAGTCTAATTCTGTCACTAAATCCATACCGGTCACCCAGCGCCTAAATACTAGGCCTCAAATTTATATCCCGCTAAATCTGTCCTTAGTGCTGTAGCTGGGCGAGTTATTTAGTGTCCGTTCAAGCACATTTCTTGTTCTGGGTTGAAATACAATTCCCAATTTAGCAATTTCATAATTTAGTGGTTTCTGCTATATCAGAGCTATTTGAAATCTATCCCTAAAAGGGTATATAATATTCAAGGTGCACATTGGGTCATTCAGAATAACTTCACACACACCCGCTACTGTGTATTTCCAAGTCTAATTCTGGCACTAAACCCATACCTGTCACCCAGCGCCTAAATACTAGGCCTCAAATTTATATCCCGCTAAATCTGTCCTTAGTGCTGTAGCTGGGCGAGTTATTTAGTGTCCGTTCAAGCACATTTCTTGTTCTGGGTTGAAATACAATTCCCAATTTAGCAATTTCATAATTTAGTGGTTTCTGCTATATCAGAGCTATTTGAAATCTATCCCTAAAAGGGTATATAATATTCAAGGTGCACATTGGGTCATTCAGAATAACTTCACACACACCCGCTACTGTGTATTTCCAAGTCTAATTCTGGCACTAAACCCATACCTGTCACCCAGCGCCTAAATACTAGGCCTCAAATTTATATCCCGCTAAATCTGTCCTTAGTGCTGTAGCTGGGCGAGTTATTTAGTGTCCGTTCAAGCACATTTCTTGTTCTGGGTTGAAATACAATTCCCAATTTAGCAATTTCATAATTTAGTGGTTTCTGCTATATCAGAGCTATTTGAAATCTATCCCTAAAAGGGTATATAATATTCAAGGTGCACATTGGGTCATTCAGAATAACTTCACACACACCCGCTACTGTGTATTTCCAAGTCTAATTCTGGCACTAAACCCATACCTGTCACCCAGCGCCTAAATACTAGGCCTCAAATTTATATCCAGCTAAATCTGTCCCTAGTGCTGTAGCTGGGCGAGTTATTTAGTGTCCGTTCAAGCACATTTCTTGTTCTGGGTTGAAATACAATTCCCAATTTAGCAATTTCATAATTTAGTGGTTTCTGCTATATCAGAGCTATTTGAAATCTATCCCTAAAAGGGTATATAATATTCAAGGTGCACATTGGGTCATTCAGAATAACTTCACACACACCCGCTACTGTGTATTTCCAAGTCTAATTCTGGCACTAAACCCATACCTGTCACCCAGCGCCTAAATACTAGGCCTCAAATTTATATCCCGCTAAATCTGTCCTTAGTGCTGTAGCTGGGCGAGTTATTTAGTGTCCGTTCAAGCACATTTCTTGTTCTGGGTTGAAATACAATTCCCAATTTAGCAATTTCATAATTTAGTGGTTTCTGCTATATCAGAGCTATTTGAAATCTATCCCTAAAAGGGTATATAATATTCAAGGTGCACATTGGGTCATTCAGAATAACTTCACACACACCCGCTACTGTGTATTTCCAAGTCTAATTCTGTCACTAAACCCATACCTGTCACCCAGCGCCTAAATACTAGGCCTCAAATTTATATCCCGCTAAATCTGTCCCTAGTGCTGTAGCTGGGCGAGTTATTTAGTGTCCGTTCAAGCACATTTCTTGTTCTGGGTTGAAATACAATTCCCAATTTAGCAATTTCATAATTTAGTGGTTTCTGCTATATCAGAGCTATTTGAAATCTATCCCTAAAAGGGTATATAATATTCAAGGTGCACATTGGGTCATTCAGAATAACTTCACACACACCCGCTACTGTGTATTTCCAAGTCTAATTCTGTCACTAAACCCATACCTGTCACCCAGCGCCTAAATACTAGGCCTCAAATTTATATCCCGCTAAATCTGTCCCTAGTGCTGTAGCTGGGCGAGTTATTTAGTGTCCGTTCAAGCACATTTCTTGTTCTGGGTTGAAATACAATTCCCAATTTAGCAATTTCATAATTTAGTGGTTTCTGCTATATCAGAGCTATTTGAAATGTATCCCTAAAAGGGTATATAATATTCAAGGTGCACATTGGGTCATTCAGAATAACTTCACACACACCCGCTACTGTGTATTTCCAAGTCTAATTCTGGCACTAAACCCATACCTGTCACCCAGCGCCTAAATACTAGGCCTCAAATTTATATCCAGCTAAATCTGTCCCTAGTGCTGTAGCTGGGCGAGTTATTTAGTGTCCGTTCAAGCACATTTCTTGTTCTGGGTTGAAATACAATTCCCAATTTAGCAATTTCATAATTTAGTGGTTTCTGCTATATCAGAGCTATTTGAAATCTATCCCTAAAAGGGTATATAATATTCAAGGTGCACATTGGGTCATTCAGAATAACTTCACACACACCCGCTACTGTGTATTTCCAAGTCTAATTCTGGCACTAAACCCATACCTGTCACCCAGCGCCTAAATACTAGGCCTCAAATTTATATCCCGCTAAATCTGTCCTTAGTGCTGTAGCTGGGCGAGTTATTTAGTGTCCGTTCAAGCACATTTCTTGTTCTGGGTTGAAATACAATTCCCAATTTAGCAATTTCATAATTTAGTGGTTTCTGCTATATCAGAGCTATTTGAAATCTATCCCTAAAAGGGTATATAATATTCAAGGTGCACATTGGGTCATTCAGAATAACTTCACACACACCCGCTACTGTGTATTTCCAAGTCTAATTCTGGCACTAAACCCATACCTGTCACCCAGCGCCTAAATACTAGGCCTCAAATTTATATCCAGCTAAATCTGTCCCTAGTGCTGTAGCTGGGCGAGTTATTTAGTGTCCGTTCAAGCACATTTCTTGTTCTGGGTTGAAATACAATTCCCAATTTAGCAATTTCATAATTTAGTGGTTTCTGCTATATCAGAGCTATTTGAAATCTATCCCTAAAAGGGTATATAATATTCAAGGTGCACATTGGGTCATTCAGAATAACTTCACACACACCCGCTACTGTGTATTTCCAAGTCTAATTCTGGCACTAAACCCATACCTGTCACCCAGCGCCTAAATACTAGGCCTCAAATTTATATCCAGCTAAATCTGTCCCTAGTGCTGTAGCTGGTCGAGTTATTTAGTGTCCGTTCAAGCACATTTCTTGTTCTGGGTTGAAATACAATTCCCAATTTAGCAATTTCATAATTTAGTGGTTTCTGCTATATCAGAGCTATTTGAAATCTATCCCTAAAAGGGTATATAATATTCAAGGTGCACATTGGGTCATTCAGAATAACTTCACACACACCCGCTACTGTGTATTTCCAAGTCTAATTCTGTCACTAAACCCATACCTGTCACCCAGCGCCTAAATACTAGGCCTCAAATTTATATCCCGCTAAATCTGTCCCTAGTGCTGTAGCTGGGCGAGTTATTTAGTGTCCGTTCAAGCACATTTCTTGTTCTGGGTTGAAATACAATTCCCAATTTAGCAATTTCATAATTTAGTGGTTTCTGCTATATCAGAGCTATTTGAAATCTATCCCTAAAAGGGTATATAATATTCAAGGTGCACATAGGGTCATTCAGAATAACTTCACACACCCGCTACTGTGCATTTCCAAATCTAATTCTGTCACTAAACCCATACCTGTCACCCAGCGCCTAAATACTAGGCCTCAAATTTATATCCCGCTAAATCTCTCGTTACCGCTGTCCTGTTGTGGCTGGGAAAGTTATTTAGTGTCCGTCAAAGCACATTTTTTGTTCTGGGTTGAAATACAATTCCCAATTTAGCAATTTCATAATTTAGTCGTTTCTGCTATATCAGAGCTATTTGAAATCTATCCCTAAAAGGGTATATAATATTCAAGGTGCACATTGGGTCATTCAGAATAACTTCACACACACCCGCTACTGTGTATTTCCAAGTCTAATTCTGTCACTAAACCCATACCTGTCACCCAGCGCCTAAATACTAGGCCTCAAATTTATATCCCGCTAAATCTGTCCTTAGTGCTGTAGCTGGGCGAGTTATTTAGTGTCCGTTCAAGCACATTTCTTGTTCTGGGTTGAAATACAATTCCCAATTTAGCAATTTCATAATTTAGTGGTTTCTGCTATATCAGAGCTATTTGAAATCTATCCCTAAAAGGGTATATAATATTCAAGGTGCACATTGGGTCATTCAGAATAACTTCACACACACCCGCTACTGTGTATTTCCAAGTCTAATTCTGGCACTAAACCCATACCTGTCACCCAGCGCCTAAATACTAGGCCTCAAATTTATATCCAGCTAAATCTGTCCCTAGTGCTGTAGCTGGGCGAGTTATTTAGTGTCCGTTCAAGCACATTTCTTGTTCTGGGTTGAAATACAATTCCCAATTTAGCAATTTCATAATTTAGTGGTTTCTGCTATATCAGAGCTATTTGAAATCTATCCCTAAAAGGGTATATAATATTCAAGGTGCACATAGGGTCATTCAGAATAACTTCACACACACCCGCTACTGTGCATTTCCAAGTCTAATTCTGTCACTAAACCCATACCTGTCACCCAGCGCCTAAATACTAGGCCTCAAATTTATATCCCGCTAAATCTGTCCCTAGTGCTGTAGCTGGGCGAGTTATTTAGTGTCCGTTCAAGCACATTTCTTGTTCTGGGTTGAAATACAATTCCCAATTTAGCAATTTCATAATTTAGTGGTTTCTGCTATATCAGAGCTATTTGAAATCTATCCCTAAAAGGGTATATAATATTCAAGGTGCACATAGGGTCATTCAGAATAACTTCACACACCCGCTACTGTGCATTTCCAAATCTAATTCTGTCACTAAACCCATACCTGTCACCCAGCGCCTAAATACTAGGCCTCAAATTTATATCCCGCTAAATCTGTCGTTACCGCTGTCCTGTTGTGGCTGGGAAAGTTATTTAGTGTCCGTCAAAGCACATTTTTTGTTCTGGGTTGAAATACAATTCCCAATTTAGCAATTTCATAATTTAGTGGTTCCTGCTATATCAGAGCTATTTGAAATCTATCCCAAAAAGGGTATATAATATTCAAGGTGCACATAGGGTCATTCAGAATAACTTCACACACACGCTTCTGTGCATTTCCAAGTCTAATTCTGTCACTAAATCCATACCGGTCACCCAGCGCCTAAATACTAGGCCTCAAATTTATATCCCGCTGAATTTGAATACAATACATTGGGCCAAATAATATATTTGTTGTTGTGGTGAACCATAACAATGAGAAAAACATCTAGTAAGGGACGCGGACGTGGACATGGTCGTGGTGGTGTTAGTGGACCCTCTGGTGCTGGGAGAGGACGTGGCCGTTCTGCCACATCCACACGTCCTAGTGTACCAACTACCTCAGGTCCCAGTAGCCGCCAGAATTTACAGCGATATATGGTGGGGCCCAATGCCGTTCTAAGGATGGTAAGGCCTGAGCAGGTACAGGCATTAGTCAATTGGGTGGCCGACAGTGGATCCAGCACGTTCACATTATCTCCCACCCAGTCTTCTGCAGAAAGCGCACAGATGGCGCCTGAAAACCAACCCCATCAGTCTGTCACATCACACCCATGCATACCAGGGAAACTGTCTCAGCCTCAAGTTATGCAGCAGTCTCTTATGCTGTTTGAAGACTCCGCTGGCAGGGTTTCCCAAGGGCATCCACCTAGCCCTTCCCCAGCGGTGAAAGACATAGAATGCACTGACGCACAACCACTTATGTTTCCTGATGATGAGGACATGGGAATACCACCTCAGCATGTCTCTGATGATGACGAAACACAGGTGCCAACTGCTGCGTCTTTCTGCAGTGTGCAGACTGAACAGGAAGTCAGGGATCAAGACTGGGTGGAAGACGATGCAGGGGACGATGAGGTCCTAGACCCCACATGGAATGAAGGTCGTGCCACTGACTTTCACAGTTCGGAGGAAGAGGCAGTGGTGAGACCGAGCCAACAGCGTAGCAAAAGAGGGAGCAGTGGGCAAAAGCAGAACACCCGCCGCCAAGAGACTCCGCCTGCTACTGACCGCCGCCATCTGGGACCGAGCACCCCAAAGGCAGCTTCAAGGAGTTCCCTGGCATGGCACTTCTTCAAACAATGTGCTGACGACAAGACCCGAGTGGTTTGCACGCTGTGCCATCAGAGCCTGAAGCGAGGCATTAACGTTCTGAACCTGAGCACAACCTGCATGACCAGGCACCTGCATGCAAAGCATGAACTGCAGTGGAGTAAACACCTTAAAACCAAGGAAGTCACTCAGGCTCCCCCTGCTACCTCTTCTGCTGCTGCCGCCTCGGCCTATTCTGCTGCTGCCGCCTCGGCCTCTAACTCCGCCTCTGGAGGAACGTTGGCACCTGCCGCCCAGCAAACAGGGGATGTACCACCAACACCACCACCACCACCTCCGTCACCAAGCGTCTCAACCATGTCACACGCCAGCGTTCAGCTCTCCATCTCACAAACATTTGATAGAAAGCGTAAATTCCCACCTAGCCACCCTCGATCCCTGGCCCTGAATGCCAGCATTTCTAAACTACTGGCCTATGAAATGCTGTCATTTAGGCTGGTGGACACAGACAGCTTCAAACAGCTCATGTCGCTTGCTGTCCCACAGTATGTTGTTCCCAGCCGGCACTACTTCTCCAAGAGAGCCGTGCCTTCCCTGCACAACCAAGTATCCGATAAAATCAAGTGTGCACTGCGCAACGCCATCTGTGGCAAGGTCCACCTAACCACAGATACGTGGACCAGTAAGCACGGCCAGGGACGCTATATCTCCCTAACTGCACACTGGGTAAATGTAGTGGCAGCTGGGCCCCAGGCGGAGAGCTGTTTGGCGCACGTCCTTCCGCCGCCAAGGATCGCAGGGCAACATTCTTTGCCTCCTGTTGCCACCTCCTCCTTCTCGGCTTCCTCCTCCTCTTCTTCCACCTGCTCATCCAGTCAGCCACACACCTTCACCACCAACTTCAGCACAGCCCGGGGTAAACGTCAGCAGGCCATTCTGAAACTCATATGTTTGGGGGACAGGCCCCACACCGCACAGGAGTTGTGGCGGGGTATAGAACAACAGACCGACGAGTGGTTGCTGCCGGTGAGCCTCAAGCCCGGCCTGGTGGTGTGTGATAATGGGCGAAATCTCGTTGCAGCTCTGGGACTAGCCAATTTGACGCACATCCCTTGCTTGGCGCATGTGCTGAATTTGGTGGTGCAGAAGTTCATTCACAACTACCCCGACATGTCAGAGCTGCTGCATAAAGTGCGGGCCGTCTGTTCGCGCTTCCGGCGTTCACATCCTGCTGCTGCTCGCCTGTCTGCGCTACAGCGTAACTTCGGCCTTCCCGCTCACCGCCTCATATGCGACGTGCCCACCAGGTGGAACTCCACCTTGCACATGCTGGACAGACTGTGCGAGCAGCAGCAGGCCATAGTGGAGTTTCAGCTGCAGCACGCACGGGTCAGTCGCACTACAGAACAGCACCACTTCACCACCAATGACTGGGCCTCCATGCGAGACCTGTGTGCCCTGTTGCGCTGTTTCGAGTACTCCACCAACATGGCCAGTGGCGATGACACCGTTATCAGCGTTACAATACCACTTCTATGTCTCCTTGAGAAAACACTTAGGGCGATGATGGAAGAGGAGGTGGCCCAGGAGGAGGAGGAGGAGGAGGAGGAAGAGGGGTCATTTTTAGCACTTTCAGGCCAGTCTCTTCGAAGTGACTCAGAGGGAGGTTTTTGGCAACAGCAGAGGCCAGGTACAAATGTGGCCAGCCAGGGCCCACTACTGGAGGACGAGGAGGACGAGGATGAGGAGGAGGTGGAGGAGGATGAGGATGAAGCATGGTCACAGCGGGGTGGCACCCAACGCAGCTCGGGTCCATCACTGGTGCGTGGCTGGGGGGAAAGGCAGGACGATGACGATACGCCTCCCACAGAGGACAGCTTGTCCTTACCCCTGGGCAGCCTGGCACACATGAGCGACTACATGCTGCAGTGCCTGCGCAACGACAGCAGAGTTGCCCACATTTTAACCTGTGCGGACTACTGGGTTGCCACCCTGCTGGATCCACGCTACAAAGACAATGTGCCCACCTTACTTCCTGCACTGGAGCGTGATAGGAAGATGCGCGAGTACAAGCGCACGTTGGTAGACGCGCTACTGAGAGCATTCCCAAATGTCACAGGGGAACAAGTGGAAGCCCAAGGCCAAGGCAGAGGAGGAGCAAGAGGTCGCCAAGGCAGCTGTGTCACGGCCAGCTCCTCTGAGGGCAGGGTTAGCATGGCAGAGATGTGGAAAACTTTTGTCAACACGCCACAGCTAACTGCACCACCACCTGATACGCAACGTGTTAGCAGGAGGCAACATTTCACTAACATGGTGGAACAGTACGTGTGCACACCCCTCCACGTACTGACTGATGGTTTGGCCCCATTCAACTTCTGGGTCTCTAAATTGTCCACGTGGCCAGAGCTAGCCTTTTATGCCTTGGAGGTGCTGGCCTGCCCGGCAGCCAGCGTTTTGTCTGAACGTGTATTCAGCACGGCAGGGGGCGTCATTACAGACAAACGCAGCCGCCTGTCTACAGCCAATGTGGACAAGCTGACGTTCATAAAAATGAACCAGGCATGGATCCCACAGGACCTGTCCGTCCCTTGTCCAGATTAGACATTAACTACCTCCCCATAACCATATATTATTGGACTCCAGGGCACTTCCTCATTCAATCCTATTTTTATTTTCATTTTACCATTATATTGCGATGCTACCCAAAGTTGAATGAACCTCTCCTCTGCCTGTGTGCTAGGCCTAAATATATGCCAATGGACTGTTGCAGTGGTGGCTGACGTGAAGCCTGATTCTCTGCTATGACATGCAGACTGATTCTCTGCTGACATGAAGCCAGATTGTCTGTTACGGGACCTCTCTGCTCTGCCTGTGTGCTAGGCCTAAATATATGCCAATGGACTGTTGCAGTGGTGGGTGACGTGAAGCCTCATTCTCTGCTATGACATGCAGACTGATTCTCTGCTGACATGAAGCCAGATTGTCTGTTACGGGACCTCTCTCCTCTGCCTGGGTGCTAGGCCTAAATATATGCCAATGGACTGTTGCAGTGGTGGGTGACGTGAAGCCTCATTCTCTGCTATGACATGCAGACTGATTCTCTGCTGACATGAAGACAGATTCTCTGTTACGGGACCTCCCTCCTCTGCCTGGGTGCTGGGCCTAAATATATGCCAATGGACTGTTGCAGTGGTGGCTGACATGAAGCCTGATTCTCTGCTATGACATGCAGACTAATTCTCTGCTGACATGAAGCCAGATTGTCTGTTACGGGACCTCTCTCCTCTGCCTGGGTGCTGGGCCTAAATTTATGACAATGGACTGTTGCAGTGGTGGCTGACGTGAAGCCTGATTCTCTGCTATGACATGCAGACTGATTCTCTGCTGACATGAAGCCAGATTGTCTGTTACGGGACCTCTCTGCTCTGCCTGTGTGCTAGGCCTAAATATATGCCAATGGACTGTTGCAGTGGTGGCTGACGTGAAGCCTCATTCTCTGCTATGACATGCAGACTGATTCTCTGCTGACATGAAGCCAGATTGTCTGTTACGGGACCTCTCTGCTCTGCCTGTGTGCTAGGCCTAAATATATGCCAATGGACTGTTGCAGTGGTGGCTGACGTGAAGCCTGATTCTCTGCTATGACATGCAGACTGATTCTCTGCTGACATGAAGCCAGATTGTCTGTTACGGGACCTCTCTGCTCTGCCTGTGTGCTAGGCCTAAATATATGCCAATGGACTGTTGCAGTGGTGGGTGACGTGAAGCCTCATTCTCTGCTATGACATGCAGACTGATTCTCTGCTGACATGAAGACAGATTCTCTGTTACGGGACCTCCCTCCTCTGCCTGGGTGCTGGGCCTAAATATATGCCAATGGACTGTTGCAGTGGTGGCTGACATGAAGCCTGATTCTCTGCTATGACATGCAGACTAATTCTCTGCTGACATGAAGCCAGATTGTCTGTTACGGGACCTCTCTCCTCTGCCTGGGTGCTGGGCCTAAATTTATGACAATGGACTGTGGCAGTGGTGGCTGACGTGAAGCCTGATTCTCTGCTATGACATGCAGACTGATTCTCTGCTGACATGAAGCCAGATTGTCTGTTACGGGACCTCTCTGCTCTGCCTGTGTGCTAGGCCTAAATATATGCCAATGGACTGTTGCAGTGGTGGCTGACGTGAAGCCTCATTCTCTGCTATGACATGCAGACTGATTCTCTGCTGACATGAAGCCAGATTGTCTGTTACGGGACCTCTCTGCTCTGCCTGTGTGCTAGGCCTAAATATATGCCAATGGACTGTTGCAGTGGTGGCTGACGTGAAGCCTGATTCTCTGCTATGACATGCAGACTGATTCTCTGCTGACATGAAGACAGATTCTCTGTTACGGGACCTCCCTCCTCTGCCTGGGTGCTGGGCCTAAATATATGCCAATGGACTGTTGCAGTGGTGGCTGACATGAAGCCTGATTCTCTGCTATGACATGCAGACTAATTCTCTGCTGACATGAAGCCAGATTGTCTGTTACGGGACCTCTCTCCTCTGCCTGGGTGCTGGGCCTAAATTTATGACAATGGACTGTTGCAGTGGTGGCTGACGTGAAGCCTGATTCTCTGCTATGACATGCAGACTGATTCTCTGCTGACATGAAGCCAGATTGTCTGTTACGGGACCTCTCTGCTCTGCCTGTGTGCTAGGCCTAAATATATGCCAATGGACTGTTGCAGTGGTGGGTGACGTGAAGCCTCATTCTCTGCTATGACATGCAGACTGATTCTCTGCTGACATGAAGCCAGATTCTCTGTTACTGGACCTCTCTCCTCTGCCTGTGTGTGTGCTGGGCCTAAATATATGCCAATGGACTGTTGCAGTGGTGGCTGACGTGAAGCCTCATTCTCTGCTATGACATGCAGACTGATTCTCTGCTGACATGAAGCCAGATTGTCTGTTACGGGACCTCTCTGCTCTGCCTGTGTGCTAGGCCTAAATATATGCCAATGGACTGTTGCAGTGGTGGGTGACGTGAAGCCTCATTCTCTGCTATGACATGCAGACTGATTCTCTGCTGACATGAAGCCAGATTGTCTGTTACGGGACCTCTCTGCTCTGCCTGTGTGCTAGGCCTAAATATATGCCAATGGACTGTTGCAGTGGTGGGTGACGTGAAGCCTCATTCTCTACTATGACATGCAGACTGATTCTCTGCTGACATGAAGCCAGATTCTCTGTTACTGGACCTCTCTCCTCTGCCTGTGTGTGTGCTGGGCCTAAATATATGCCAATGGACTGTTGCAGTGGTGGCTGACGTGAAGCCTCATTCTCTGCTATGACATGCAGACTGATTCTCTGCTGACATGAAGCCAGATTGTCTGTTACGGGACCTCTCTCCTCTGCCTGTGTGTGTGCTGGGCCTAAATATATGCCAATGGACTGTTGCAGTGGTGGCTGACGTGAAGCCTCATTCTCTGCTATGACATGCAGACTAATTCTCTGCTGACATGAAGACAGATTCTCTGTTACGGGACCTCTCTCCTCTGCCTGGGTGCCGGGGCCTAAATATCTGAGAATGGACTGTTCCAGTGGTGGGTGACGGGAAGCCAGATTCTCTGCTATGGAACCTCTCTCCAATTGATTTTGGTTAATTTTTATTTATTTAATTTTTATTTTAATTCATTTCCCTATCCACATTTGTTTGCAGGGGATTTACCTACATGTTGCTGCCTTTTGCAGCCCTCTAGCTCTTTCCTGGGCTGTTTTACAGCCTTTTTAGTGCCGAAAAGTTCGGGTCCCCATTGACTTCAATGGGGTTCGGGTTCGGGACGAAGTTCGGATCGGGTTCGGATCCCGAACCCGAACATTTCCGGGATGTTCGGCCGAACTTCTCGAACCCGAACATCCAGGTGTTCGCTCAACTCTATTTACTAGGTATCTCATATGTCCTGGTAACCATGTGATGTGGTGACTTCCACTGTCATATATTTCCCATAGCACTGATTGTGTACCTGGAAATTAGAAGGGGTGGCGGGGGGAATTGCATCAAATGAAACAGGTATATGATATATGGTCATTAAGACCAAATGGTTTCACTGTGCGTAATGTAAAGGTCCATTGAGCCTCTTTTCTCAGTAGCAAATTATCTATATCTCCACCTCTTGGAGATGCTCTGACATGTTCTATGCCCTGGAAGGAGATACACTGTTTCGCTCCTGGGTGGCATTCCGCCACATGCTGGGCAATAGGCGTATCATCTTCATTTGCGATGTTCAGCAAATGCTCGCCAATACGTCTCCTGAACTCCCTCTTCGTTTTGCCTACATACTGTTTGAGGCAGATACATGTGGCCACATAGATCACTCCTACCGTCTTGCAGTTTATGCAAGATCTGATTGTGAACTCTCGGCCTGTGGTAGTGCATTTAACCACGTTGCCCTTTTTAATGGCTTTACAGGCAATGCACTTGCCACATTTGAATGTGCCGGGTGGTCTATTTGGAAGCCACGTAGATTGTATTGAGGGACTGTACAGGCTGTGCACCAATTGATCTCGCAGGTTGCTTCCTCTTCTATAAGTGATCAGTGGAGAATCACTTATAAGATGCCCGACTATCGGGTCAGATTTGAGGATACTCCAGTTCTCCCTGATGATGTTTCTCACCTCTTTGTTGGCCTGATCATAGGTGCCTATAATTCTTATTTTATTATCTACAGTTCTTTTTTTGGGGGCCAGGAGATCATCTCTGTTACTGGCTGAGGCATGCTGATATGCCTCAGCGAGACAGGGGCCGGGGTATCCTCTCTGACTAAACCATTTTTGTAGGTCAGAGGAAGCTCTCTTGAAGTCAATCCATTCTGAGCAATTTCGTCGGGCTCTCAGATATTGCCCCTTGGGTATTCCAGAGTTTAGTTTGGTGGGGTGTGCACTCTCCCATCTAAGTAGGGTGTTTGTGGACATTGGTTTCCGAAATATTTTCGTTACAATTTTTCTGGATTTGTCAATACTGATACATACAGACGTGGACAAAATTGTTGGTACCCTTTGGTCAATGAAAGAAAAAGTCACAATGGTCACAGAAATAACTTTAATCTGACAAAAGTAATAATAAATTAAAATTCTATAAATGTTAACCAATGAAAGTCAGACATTGTTTTTCAACCATGCTTCAACAGAATTATGTAAAAAAATAAACTCATGAAACAGGCATGGACAAAAATGATGGTACCCCTAACTTAATATTTTGTTGCGCAACATTTTGAGGCAATCACTGCAATCAAACGCTTCCTGTAACTGTCAATGAGACATCTGCACCTCTCAGCAGGTATTTTGGCCCACTCCTCATGAGCAAACTGCTCCAGTTGTGTCCGGTTTGAAGGGTGCCTTTTCCAGACTGCATGTTTCAGCTCCTTCCAAAGATGCTCAATAGGATTGAGGTCAGGGCTCATAGAAGGCCACTTTAGAATAGTCCAATTTTTTCCTCTTAGCCATTCTTGGGTGTTTTTAGCGGTGTGTTTTGGGTCATTGTCCTGTTGCAAGACCCATGACCTGCGACTGAGACCAAGCTTTCTGACACTGGCTAGTACATTTCTCTCTAGAATTCCTTGATAGTCTTGAGATTTCATTGTACCCTGCACAGATTCAAGACACCCTGTGCCAGACGCAGCAAAGCAGCCCCAGAACATAACAGAGCCTCCTCCATGTTTCACAGTAGGGACAGTGTTCTTTTCTTGATATGCTTCATTTTTTCGTCTGTGAACATACAGCTGATGTGCCTTGGCAAAAACTTCGATTTTTGTCTCATCTGTCCACAGGACATTCTCCCAGAAGCTTTGTGGCTTGTCAACATGTAGTTTGGCATATTCCAGTCTTGCTTTTTTATGATTCGTTTTCAACAATGGTGTCCTCCTTGGTCGTCTCCCATGTAGTCCACTTTGGCTCAAACAACGACGGATGGTGCGATCTGACACTGATGTTCCTTGAGCATGAAGTTCACCTTGAATCTCTTTAGAAGTCTTTCTAGGCTCTTTTGTTACCATTCGGATTATCCGTCTCTTAGATTTGTCATCAATTTTCCTCCTGCGGCCACGTCCAGGGAGGTTGGCTACAGTCCCATGGATCTTAAACTTATGAATAATATGTGCAACTGTACTCACAGGAACATCTAGTTGCTTGGAGATGGTCTTATAGCCTTTACCTTTAACATGCTTGTCTATAATTTTCTTTCTGATCTCTTGAGACAGCTCTTTCCTTTGCTTCCTCTGGTCCATGTCGAGTGTGGTACACACCATATCACCAAACAACACAGTGATTACCTGGAGCCATATATATAGGCCCAATGGCTGATTACAAGGTTGTAGACACCTGTGATGCTAATTAGTGGACACACCTTGAATTAACATGTCCCTTTGGTCACATTATGTTCTGTGTTTTCTAGGGGTACCATCATTTTTGTCCATGCCTGTTTCATGAGTTTATTTTTTTACATAATTCTGTTGAAGCATGGTTGAAAAACAATGTCTGACTTTCATTGGTTAACATTTATAGAATTTTAATTTATTATTACTTTTGTCAGATTAAAGTTATTTCTGTGACCATTGTGACTTTTTCTTTCATTGACCAAAGGGTACCAACAATTTTGTCCACGTCTGTAGGTCCAGGAACGTTAGTTGCATGTTATTAATCTCGCTCGTGAAGAATAGACCCAGATCATTTTGATTAAGTTCGCTCACGAAGTTATTAAAGGCCGCACTGGTACCGCTCCACAGAATAAACACGTCATCTATGAATCTTATCCATAGGATAATAGACGACGTCCATTGTTCCATTGCCTCACTGAAAACGCATTCCCTCTCCCACCAGCCCAGGTAGAGATTGGCATAAGTCGGAGCACACGGACTTCCCATGGCCACTCCCCTGAGCTGGTGGTAGAACTTGCGGTCAAAGGTGAATACGTTGTGTTTCAAAATGAAATCCAGTAGCTCAATCACAAAGCCATTGTGATTGGTCAAATGTGATCCTCTTTCTGTAAGGAAAGCGCTCACTGCCTGGCAACCCCTCTCATGGGGTATTGAACTATACAAAGCGTCAACATCGAGGCTTGCCAGAAGTGTGTCTGGATCACAGTAGATGTCATTCAGTCGTCTCAGGACATCCATAGAATCTCTGACGTATGATGGAAGGTTCAGGACAAAGGTTCTCAACACCTCATCCACATATAGACTGATTTTTTCCGTCAAGCCATTAATCCCAGACACAATGGGCCTGCCCTTCAGCGGGCACAGCCCCTTGTGAACCTTGGGCAGGCTATAGAATGCTGCTGTAACCGGGTATTCTGGTAGCAGAAAAACTAATTCATTCTTGTCTATGAGGTGTTTTTGCATAGCTTTATTGAGAATGCCCCTTAGTTCATTTTTGAACACTTCCATCGGATTGTGCTCTAGTCGCCTGTAACAGGCCTTATCATCTAAGATCCGCATGCACATCTCTACATATTTACAGTCATCAAGGACCACCACATTGCCCCCTTTATCAGAGGGCTTGATGACTATGGTGGTGTCTTTTTTTAGGATGTCTAATGCAGTTTTTTCTTCTGCTGTCATATTAGATATGTGAGAATTGTGCATGTGAAGTGATCTCAATTTTTCTGTGGTAACAGTAAGGAATGCATCCAGTGGGGAGTATTCATTTACGGGTGGAGGCCTACGTGATGGTAGGCGAAGATTTGTGAACGGACCCTCACCAATTTCTCTCTCACCCTCCTCAATAAGGCCCGCTAGGAGTCTTACATCCTGTAGTTCATCTGGGTCAATGTCCAATTTCAAGCATTGCTCTTTGTCATTGGTGAGGAAAAATTTTCGCCATTTTAACCTCCGTATGAATAAATTTAGGTCCTTCACCCAGTTGAATGGGTTGTAGTGGCAGTCAGGGACGAAAGATAAACCTTTACACAGGACGTTCATTTCTGCGTCCGATAAGAGGCGTTTGGAGATGTTAATAACTTGTAGTTTATCGGGCTCTTTTTGTTCTAGTTGCCCCTTCTGTTCCTCAATGGGTATTCTGAGGCCATTGGCATAGGCCCTAAAAAACCACCTCTATTCCCCCTTTCACTGCCTCCACGACCACGGCCACGATTCCTGTAGCCCCCTCTCTTTCTCCCTCTGTTTCCGAAGTTGTTTTTGGATTGACTGTCGGACTCAATGTCACAGTCCGAGGAGGACTGTTCAGCCTCACTTTCACTTATGGCTTTTCTGTCCGTTTTAATGAAGTCAAATATTTTACCTTCTTTGAAATCTTTTGTGTCCCTTATAAATTGAAAATGTTTCTTTTCTTTTAGGAACCGAGTGAATCTTTCGACAGATTGTTGAAGAACTAGTTCTCTTTTCTCAAAGTCTGTGACAGCAGCCAATTTCTTTGCTGACTCGATACATTCCTGTAGCTCAGATGTATTTTTAGTTAATAACTCCCTTTCTTCTTCTAAGAGTAGTTTCATAGGTCTGAGGGATGACTCAATGGACTCTTTCTCCCATTTCTTCATAAATGATTCTGATCTAATTCTCCCATTAGGTAGAATCGGGTTTCTCAACCCCCGTGGAACTATTTTTTTTTATTTTTCAGATAAGTTTCTAAAGTTTGTACCTCCCACCACGAACGCACCTGATTTTTATAGACTCTAGTAAGGTTTTTAAACACAGAGTTTACACTCAGTGTTTTGGATTGTGCTGGTAATTCTTTGTCCGAGAACACCTCTTTAGGATTTCCCAACCATTTTTCAGTGTTGAAGTCCCCCGATAGGAAGCCTGCCATATTCTGTCGGAAACAACTTGTATAGGGTGTGACTGTGAACTAGATTTTGCGTATATGTACGAAGAATATGTTTAACTGCCTGAATATACGCTTAAAAACAATTTTATTGGTAGTATATTAAAACTTGTGGCGAATCTGCCACATAAAGAATTCGTCAGGCTAAACCTGGACAGGTGGCTCACCCCACAATTGTATGGGTATAGCCACTCACTCCACGTTTTCAAAACGTGCAAGGCTGGAATTATCAGTATAATCTGCTTTGTATGCGTATCCTGATAATGAACCAGATGCACTAAACAATTACTCACTACTAGAGTTGAGCGAACACCTGGATGTTCGGGTTCGAGAAGTTCGGCCGAACATCCCGGAAATGTTCGGGTTCGGGATCCGAACCCGATCCGAACTTCGTCCCGAACCCGAACCCCATTGAAGTCAATGGGGACCCGAACTTTTCGGCACTAAAAAGGCTGTAAAACAGCCCAGGAAAAAGCTAGAGGGCTGCAAAAGGCAGCAACATGTAGGTAAATCCCCTGCAAAAAAATGTGGATAGGGAAATGAATTAAAATAAAAATTAAATAAATAAAAATTAACCAAAATCAATTGGAGAGAGGTCCCATAGCAGAGAATCTGGCTTCACGTCACCCACCACTGTAAGAGTCCATTTTCATAAATTTAGGCCCAGCACCCAGGCAGAGGAGAGAGGTCCCGTAACAGAGAATCTGGCTTCATGTCAGCAGAGAATCAGTCTGCATGTCATAGCAGAGAATGAGGCTTCACGTCAGCCACCACTGCAACAGTCCATTGGCATATATTTAGGCCCAGCACACACACAGGCAGAGGAGGGAGGTCCCGCAACAGAGAATCTGTCTTCATGTCAGCAGAGAATCAGTCTGCATGTCATAGCAGAGAATGAGGCTTCACGTCAGCCACCACTGCAACAGTCCATTGGCATATATTTAGGCCCAGCACACAGGCAGAGGAGAGAGGTCCCGTAACAGAGAATCTGGCTTCATGTCAGCAGAGAATCAGTCTGCATGTCATAGCAGAGAATGAGGCTTCACGTCAGCCACAACTGCAACAGTCCATTGGCATATATTTAGGCCCAGCACCCAGGCAGAGGAGGGAGGTCCCGTAACAGAGAATCTGTCTTCATGTCAGCAGAGAATCAGTCTGCATGTCATAGCAGAGAATGAGGCTTCACGTCAGCCACCACTGCAACAGTCCATTGGCATATATTTAGGCCCAGCACACACACAGGCAGAGGAGAGAGGTCCCGTAACAGAGAATCTGTCTTCATGTCAGCAGAGAATCAGTCTGCATGTCATAGCAGAGAATGAGGCTTCACGTCAGCCACCACTGCAACAGTCCATTGGCATATATTTAGGCCCAGCACCCAGGCAGAGGAGAGAGGTCCCGTTACAGACAATCTGGCTTCATGTCAGCAGAGAATCAGTCTGCATGTCATAGCAGAGAATGAGGCTTCACGTCAGCCACCACTGCAACAGTCCATTGGCATATATTTAGGCCCAGCACACACACAGGCAGAGGAGGGAGGTCCCGTAACAGAGAATCTGTCTTCATGTCAGCAGAGAATCAGTCTGCATGTCATAGCAGAGAATGAGGCTTCACGTCAGCCACCACTGCAACAGTCCATTGGCATATATTTAGGCCCAGCACACAGGCAGAGGAGAGAGGTCCCGTAACAGAGAATCTGGCTTCATGTCAGCAGAGAATCAGTCTGCATGTCATAGCAGAGAATGAGGCTTCACGTCAGCCACCACTGCAACAGTCCATTGGCATATATTTAGGCCCAGCACCCAGGCAGAGGAGGGAGGTCTCGTAACAGAGAATCTGGCTTCAAGTCAGCAGAGAATCAGTCTGCATGTCATAGCAGAGAATGAGGCTTCACGTCAGCCACCACTGCAACAGTCCATTGTCATATATTTAGGCCCAGCACCCAGGCAGAGGAGAGAGGTCGCGTAACAGAGAATCTGTCTTCATGTCAGCAGAGAATTAGTCTGCATGTCATAGCAGAGAATCAGGCTTCACGTCACCCAACATTGGAACAGTCCATTGGCATATATTTAGGCCCCGGCACCCAGACACAGGAGAGGTTCATTCAACTTTGGGTAGCCTCGCAATATAATGGTAAAATGAAAATAAAAATAGGATTGAATGAGGAAGTGCCCTGGAGTCCAATAATATATGGTTAAGGGGAGGTAGTTAATGTCTAATCTGGACAAGGGACGGACAGATCCTGTGGGATCCATGCCTGGTTCATTTTTATGAACGTCAGCTTGTCCACATTGGCTGTAGACAGGCGGCTGCGTTTGTCTGTAATGACGCCCCCTGCCGTGCTGAATACACGTTCAGACAAAACGCTGGCCGCCGGGCAGGCCAGCACCTCCAAGGCATAAAAGGCTAGCTCTGGCCACGTGGACAATTTAGAGACCCAGAAGTTGAATGGGGCCGAACCATCAGTCAGTACGTGGAGGGGTGTGCACACGTACTGTTCCACCATGTTAGTGAAATGTTGCCTCCTGCTAACACGTTGCATATCAGGTGGTGGTGCAGTTAGCTGTGGCGTGTTGACAAAAGTTTTCCACATCTCTGCCATGCTAACCCTGCCCTCAAAGGAGCTGGCATTGACACAGCTGCCTTGGCGACCTCTTGCTCCTCCTCTGCCTTGGCCTTGGGCTTCCACTTGTTCCCCTGTGACATTTGGGAATGCTCTCAGTAGCGCGTCTACCAACGTGCGCTTGTACTCGCGCATCTTCCTATCACGCTCCAGTGCAGGAAGTAAGGTGGGCACATTGTCTTTGTAGCGTGGATCCAGCAGGGTGGCAACCCAGTAGTCCGCACAGGTTAAAATGTGGGCAACTCTGCTGTCGTTGCGCAGGCACTGCAGCATGTAGTCGCTCATGTGTGCCAGGCTGCCCAGGGGTAAGGACAAGCTGTCCTCTGTGGGAGGCGTATCGTCATCGTCCTGCCTTTCCCCCCAGCCACGCACCAGTGATGGACCCGAGCTGCGTTGGGTGCCACCCCGCTGTGACCATGCTTCATCCTCATCCTCCTCCACCTCCTCCTCATCCTCGTCCTCTTCGTCCTCCAGTAGTGGGCCCTGTCTGGCCACATTTGTACCTGGCCTCTGCTGTTGCCAAAAACCTCCCTCTGAGTCACTTCGAAGAGACTGGCCTGAAAGTGCTAAAAATGACCCCTCTTCCTCCTCCTCCTCCTGGGCCACCTCCTCTTGCATCATCGCCCTAAGTGTTTTCTCAAGGAGACATAGAAGTGGTATTGTAACGCTGATAACGGCGTCATCGCCACTGGCCATGTTGGTGGAGTACTCGAAACAGCGCAACAGGGCACACAGGTCTCGCATGGAGGCCCAGTCATTGGTGGTGAAGTGGTGCTGTTCTGTAGTGCGACTGACCCGTGCGTGCTGCAGCTGAAACTCCACTATGGCCTGCTGCTGCTCGCACAGTCTGTCCAGCATGTGCAAGGTGGAGTTCCACCTGGTGGGCACGTCGCATATGAGGCGGTGAGCGGGAAGGCCGAAGTTACGCTGTAGCGCAGACAGGCGAGCAGCAGCAGGATGTGAACGCCGGAAGCGCGAACAGACGGCCCGCACTTTATGCAGCAGCTCTGACATGTCGGGGTAGTTGTGAATGAACTTCTGCACCACCAAATTCAGCACATGCGCCAAGCAAGGGATGTGCGTCAAATTGGCTAGTCCCAGAGCTGCAACGAGATTTCGCCCATTATCGCACACCACCAGGCCGGGCTTGAGGCTCACCGGCAGCAACCACTCGTCGGTCTGTTGTTCTATACCCCGCCACAACTCCTGTGCGGTGTGGGGCCTGTCCCCCAAACATATGAGTTTCAGAATGGCCTGCTGACGTTTACCCCGGGCTGTGCTGAAGTTGGTGGTGAAGGTGTGTGGCTGACTGGATGAGCAGGTGGAAGAAGAGGAGGAGGAAGCCGAGAAGGAGGAGGTGGCAACAGGAGGCAAAGAATGTTGCCCTGCGATCCTTGGCGGCGGAAGGACGTGCGCCAAACAGCTCTCCGCCTGGGGCCCAGCTGCCACTACATTTACCCAGTGTGCAGTTAGGGAGATATAGCGTCCCTGGCCGTGCTTACTGGTCCACGTATCTGTGGTTAGGTGGACCTTGCCACAGATGGCGTTGCGCAGTGCACACTTGATTTTATCGGATACTTGGTTGTGCAGGGAAGGCACGGCTCTCTTGGAGAAGTAGTGGCGGCTGGGAACAACATACTGTGGGACAGCAAGCGACATGAGCTGTTTGAAGCTGTCTGTGTCCACCAGCCTAAATGACAGCATTTCATAGGCCAGTAGTTTAGAAATGCTGGCATTCAGGGCCAGGGATCGAGGGTGGCTAGGTGGGAATTTACGCTTTCTCTCAAATGTTTGTGAGATGGAGAGCTGAACGCTGGCGTGTGACATGGTTGAGACGCTTGGTGACGGAGGTGGTGGTGGTGGTGTTGGTGGTACATCCCCTGTTTGCTGGGCGGCAGGTGCCAACGTTCCTCCAGAGGCGGAGGAAGAGGCCGAGGCGGCAGCAGCAGAAGAGGCCGAGGCGGCAGCAGCAGAAGAGGTAGCAGGGGGAGCCTGAGTGACTTCCTTGGTTTTAAGGTGTTTACTCCACTGCAGTTCATGCTTTGCATGCAGGTGCCTGGTCATGCAGGTTGTGCTCAGGTTCAGAACGTTAATGCCTCGCTTAAGGCTCTGATGGCACAGCGTGCAAACCACTCGGGTCTTGTCGTCAGCACATTGTTTGAAGAAGTGCCATGCCAGGGAACTCCTTGAAGCTGCCTTTGGGGTGCTCGGTCCCAGATGGCGGCGGGCAGTAGCAGGCGGAGTCTCTTGGCGGCGGGTGTTCTGCTTTTGCCCACTGCTCCCTCTTTTGCTACGCTGTTGGCTCGGTCTCACCACTGCCTCTTCCTCCGAACTGTGAAAGTCAGTGGCACGACCTTCATTCCATGTGGGGTCTAGGACCTCATCATCCCCTGCATCGTCTTCCACCCAGTCTTGATCCCTGACCTCCTGTTCAGTATGCACACTGCAGAAAGACGCAGCAGTTGGCACCTGTGTTTCGTCATCATCAGAGACATGCTGAGGTGGTATTCCCATGTCCTCATCATCAGGAAACATAAGTGGTTGTGCGTCAGTGCATTCTATATCTTTCACCGCTGGGGAAGGGCTAGGTGGATGCCCTTGGGAAACCCTGCCAGCGGAGTCTTCAAACAGCATAAGAGACTGCTGCATAACTTGAGGCTGAGACAGTTTCCCTGGTATGCATGGGGGTGATGTGACAGACTGATGGGGTTGGTTTTCAGGCGCCATCTGTGCGCTTTCTGCAGAAGACTGGGTGGGAGATAATGTGAACGTGCTGGATCCACTGTCGGCCACCCAATTGACTAATGCCTGTACCTGGTCAGGCCTTACCATCCTTAGAACGGCATTGGGCCCCACCATATATCGCTGTAAATTCTGGCGGCTACTGGGACCTGAGGTAGTTGGTACACTAGGACGTGTGGATGTGGCAGAACGGCCACGTCCTCTCCCAGCACCAGAGGGTCCACTAACACCACCACGACCATGTCCACGTCCGCGTCCCTTACTAGATGTTTTTCTCATTGTTATGGTTCACCACAACAACAAAAATATTATTTGGCCCAATGTATTGTATTCAAATTCAGCGGGATATAAATTTGAGGCCTAGTATTTAGGCGCTGGGTGACCGGTATGGATTTACTAACAGAATTAGACTTGGAAATGCACAGTAGCGTGTGTGTGAAGTTATTCTGAATGACCCAATGTGCACCTTGAATATTATATACCCTTTTAGGGATAGATTTAAAAAAAGCTCTGATATAGCAGGAACCACTAAATTATGAAATTGCTAAATTGGGAATTGTACTTCAACCCAGAACAAAAAATGTGCTTTGACGGACACTAAATAACTTTCCCAGCCACAACAGGACAGCGGTAACGAGAGATTTAGCAGGATATAAATTTGAGGCCTAGTATTTAGGCGCTGGGTGACAGGTATGGGTTTAGTGACAGAATTAGACTTGGAAATACACAGTAGCGGGTGTGTGTGAAGTTATTCTGAATGACCCAATGTGCACCTTGAATATTATATACCCTTTTAGGGATAGATTTCAAATAGCTCTGATATAGCAGGAACCACTAAATTATGAAATTGCTAAATTGGGAATTGTACTTCAACCCAGAACAAAAAATGTGCTTTGACGGACACTAAATAACTTTCCCAGCCACAACAGGACAGCGGTAACGAGAGATTTAGCGGGATATAAATTTGAGGCCTAGTATTTAGGCGCTGGGTGACCGGTATGGATTTAGTGACAGAATTAGACTGGGATATGGCCAAAAAATAACCACACCATTGCTGGTTAAATGCACTTGGTGACGGGCGCAGCTTGCCCCTGATGTAGTATATGGCCAAAAAATAAACAGACCATTGCTGGTTAAATGCACTTGGTGACGGGCGCAGCTTGCCCCTGATGTAGTATATGGCCAAAAAATGAACAGACTATTGCTGGTTAAATGCACTTGGTGTGACAGCTTCACCCTGATGTAGGCTTTAGCCAAAAAACAACCACACCATTGAGGGTTAAATGCACTTGGTGACAGGCGCAGCTTGCCCCTGATTTAGTATATGGCCAAAAAATGAACAGACTATTGCTGGTTAAATGCACTTGGTGTGACAGCTTCACCCTGATGTAGGCTTTAGCCAAAAAACAACCACACCATTGAGGGTTAAATGCACTTGGTCGCAGCTTGGATGCACTTGGTCGCAGCACCGCACAAGACACAAAATGGCCGCCGATCACCCCAGAAAAAAGTGACTGACAAACGGTCTGGGCAGCCTAAAAACAGTGAGTGAGCATTTGAATTTCAGCAGCTCAATGATGCACAGCTGCAGATCGATCGATTAATCAAGTGAAGTCCTTTGGAGGAGTTAATCTGCCTAATCTCGCCCTACTGTCGCATCCGCAACCTCTCCCTACGCTAATCAGAGCAGAGTGACGGGCGGCGCTATGTGACTCCAGCTTAAATAGAGGCTGGGTCACATGGTGCTCTGGCCAATCACAGCCATGCCAATAGTAGGCATGGCTGTGACAGCCTCTTGGGGCAAGTAGTATGACGCTTGTTGATTGGCTGCTTTGCAGCCTTTCAAAAAGCGCCAAGAAAGCGTCACAAAAGCGCCAAGAAAGCGACGAACACCGAACCCGAACCCGGACTTTTACGAAAATGTCCGGGTTCGGGTCCGTGTCACGGACACCCCAAAATTCGGTACGAACCCGAACTATACAGTTCGAGTTCGCTCATCCCTACACATGATCCCTCTCTGCTTCTAGCTTGTGGGCCAATAAGAAGGCTGCAATATACTTGACTTTAGGAGTAGTAGTGTTTGCGAATTTTGCTATATATTCGTTTTTTTTCGAATATTCGCTATATTGCTATATATTCTTGTTTTAGAATATTATGAATATTCGAAAAAACAAAGTTATAGCAATATAGCGAATATTCGGAAAAAATTAATATAAAGCAATTTAGCTAATATAGTATTATAATCTTCTTTGTCTAATAGTTGTAAGTTTTTTTTCTCATCAGAAGTTCAGATTGAAAAAAAATGACAACTATAAAAAAAAAGATTATAGCACTATATTAGCTAAATTGCTCTATATTCATTTTTTTAAATATTTGCTATATTGCTATATATATAGTTGTTTTAGAATATTCCGAAAATCCGAAAAAAACTAAGTTATAGCAATATAGCGAATATTCGAAAAAAAATGGAATATAGAGAAATTTAGCTAATATAGTGCTATAATCTTCTTTGTCTAATAGTTGTAAGTTGAAAAATTCACAATACAAAATTAGAATCGGAAAATTTTAATTCCGAAAATTCGCATATTACACAATCATTACCTTGCCGATTTTTCGAGTAAAAAAATCGTAGAATATAATGAATATTCAAATTTGCGAATATTCGATGAATAGTCTACAAAATATTCGCAAAATATCACGAATTCGAATACGACCCCTGCCGCTCATCACTACTCCAAGTCAGAAGCACTTAATATTACTGTCCCACCACCCCAAACCCCAAAACTACGAGCTTTCTTTCCTTTCACATGGCAGCAGGAAAAAATCAAATATCTAGGAATTTTCCTAACCAACACTCCTTCAAATTTATACTCTTTAAACTACTTACCCTTGCGGAAATGAAATAGAGACCAGTTAAACTCCTTAGCTCTACCATTTGTCTCGTGGCTAGGCAGGAAAAACCTCTTACAAACTTATATTATGCCTAAGTTCCTCTATCTCCTCCAAATGGTTCCTATACACCTACCCCAATCCTTTTTTGCGTCCACTCGCTCTCTGTTCACAACCTTCTTATGGAAGGGTAAAAGACCATGATTAGCATATGACAAATTGACCCGAGACCGCTCACAAGGAGGTATGGGCCTCCCAGACAACAAGACCTACTTCCAGGCAATTCAACTCAAAAGATGGTTACAGTTATGCATTCCCCACTTCAGGATTCTAGGTTCAGATATAGAACTATCTAATTTAACTAATAGTCAGTTAGCAGGATTATGGGGTATTGAAGGACATAGGGTGTGACTGTGAACTAGATTTTGCGTATATGTACGAAGAATATGTTTAACTGCCTGAATATACGCTTAAAAACTATTTTATTGGTAGTATATTAAAACTCGTGGCGAATCTGCCACATAAAGAATTCGTCAGGCTAAACCTGGACAGGTGGCTCACCCGACAATTGTATGGGTATAGCCACTCACTCCACGTTTTCAAAACGTGCAAGGCTGGAATTATCAGTATAATCTGCTTTGTATGCGTATCCTGATAATGAACCAGATGCACTAAACAATTACTCACTACGTGTGCTGGAATTATTAATGATTTGTCAAATATACCAGCTATAACATTAGTGGCAGCTAAATCAGTAGGCTGCAACAATGTATCACAGTTAGTGAGTAGAGAGCATAGTGAATGGGATGGAGAAGTTGCGGGTGAGAGCTTTATATTTGAGCTCTACTTACAACCCTACTGCTTTTAATCTCTATTATCCCATCACTCGCTTATAGAAAGACCGTCTCTGCCTAGTACAGCGTCTGCTCGACGCGTTTCTATGTCACTGGAAGGAGATACACTGTTTCGCTCCTGGGTGGCATTCCGCCACATGCTGGGCAATAGGCGTATCATCTTCATTTGCGATGTTCAGCAAATGCTCGCCAATACGTCTCCTGAACTCCCTCTTCGTTTTGCCTACATACTGTTTGACATGTCCTCAGGAGCAGAGTTTCAGTGGCATTAGTGCAGTTTTATTTAATCTCTGATAACATGCGCTATGTCCACTGGTAGAGAGAACGCTGCACGCGTCTGTTTGCGCGCGTGCAGCTCAGAAGAGATACAGCCTCCGGCACTCTGTTTGCAGCCGTCTCGCGGCCGCTCAGCCTCCAATCTCATATCAAAAACGCCACTCCCACTGGGCGGAGCTTCATCGGCAGGCGGTGACGTCACCCTGAAGAGGTGAAACGTTCTGCTGATCCGCTCTGACCGATCTCCTCTGCTAGTCGCTGTTGTGGGTATGTGTTATCATGGGCACACATTGCTTACTATCGATGGACAACACTGAATGTTGGTGACATATCAGGGGTGATGATTGGAGAATAAAGAACAGCACCTGAATAAATATATATATATAAATATGTTACTATTAGTCCCATATATAAGATCCTAGGACAGTTAGTACATACAGAGATTTCATAGCCACCAGATCATATATATAAAATCCCATATACGATGATGCAATAAATATATGGGATGGTTTACTAGGTATCTCATATGTCCTGGTAACCATGTGATGTGGTGACTTCCACTGTCATATATTTCCCATAGCACTGATTGTGTACCTGGAAATTAGAAGGGGTGGCGGGGGGAATTGCATCAAATGAAACAGGTATATGATATATGGTCATTAAGACCAAATGGTTTCACTGTGCGTAATGTAAAGGTCCATTGAGCCTCTTTTCTCAGTAGCAAATTATCTATATCTCCACCTCTTGGAGATGCTCTGACATGTTCTATGCCCTGGAAGGAGATACACTGTTTCGCTCCTGGGTGGCATTCCGCCACATGCTGGGCAATAGGCGTATCATCTTCATTTGCGATGTTCAGCAAATGCTCGCCAATACGTCTCCTGAACTTCCTCTTCGTTTTGCCTACATACTGTTTGAGGCAGATACATGTGGCCACATAGATCACTCCTACCATCTTGCAGTTTCTGAAAGATCTGATTGTGAACTCTCGGCCTGTGGTAGTGCATTTAACCACGTTGCCCTTTTTAATGGCTTTACAGGCAATGCACTTGCCACATTTGAATGTGCCGGGTGGTCTATTTGGAAGCCACGTAGATTGTATTGAGGGACTGTACAGGCTGTGCACCAATTGATCTCGCAGGTTGCTTCCTCTTCTATAAGTGATCAGTGGAAAATCACTTATAAGATGCCCGACTATCGGGTCAGATTTGAGGATACTCCAGTTCTCCCTGATGATGTTTCTCACCTCTTTGTTGGCCTGATCATAGGTGCCTATAATTCTGGAGAGCACCCGACTGGGTATGGAGGGTGATGAGGGACTGTTGGTCCCCCCTCCCCCTCCCTTAGTTTCCCTGGCTTGGGGTTGAGGAATAGGCCCCTAGGTTATAGTAGTGAAGAGGGAGATAAGGGGTTAAGGAAAATGTAGGTGGAGAGGGTATGGAGGAGGAGACGGTGGTAGGAGGAGTAAGGCAGGTTTATATAGAGGAGGACAGTGGTTGTCACTTCCTCTTGACAGGGTAAGCCGAGTTGTGCCGAGAATAGTTTGGCACGGCGCCAGGGACGGGGAGGCTATGGAGAAATGCAGGAGGACATTGAATGCCCGAATGTCCCGATTTGTGCGTTCAAAGGGAGGAATAGTGGTCCGGCATTGGCAGTTAGAGGGCGATAATAGACCTCTGATGAGGCCGGATGGGGTACATCTCACAGATATAGGTCTGGATATCTTTTTGTCGGGTTTGCAGGATGGCATTGAACAAGCTTTTAGTTTGCTGGGTGGTGGTCGGAATCCCGTGTGAGACACGGTCCTCCTCCGTGGCGGAATTTGGAAAGGAAGATCGTGGTAAACAGTTATTGGCGAACGTACGCCCTGGGGACCCAGGGTGGTATACCGCATCGGAGAAGTGATTCGTGGAGGAAGTGGGGTTTTTGATACCGTTTTTGTAATAAGGAAACAATTTGCTGTGGCCGATCATCACCCAGTAAAAGTTTGGTTTATAAACTAAGTTGTCCGAGTTTTATTTGTTCAAAGTTAATAGGGGGCCGGTGGCTTCCTTTTCCTAGTTTTCCCTTGCCCCATCCTCATTTTGGTACCAGCAGTCTTATTTTATTATCTACAGTTCTTTTTTTGGGGGCCAGGAGATCATCTCTGTTACTGGCTGAGGCATGCTGATATGCCTCAGCGAGACAAGGGCCGGGGTATCCTCTCTGACTAAACCGTTTTTGTAGGTCAGAGGAAGCTCTCTTGAAGTCAATCCATTCTGAGCAATTTCGTCGGGCTCTCAGATATTGCCCCTTGGGTATTCCAGATTTTAGTTTGGTGGGGTGTGCACTCTCCCATCTAAGTAGGGTGTTTGTGGACGTTGGTTTCCGAAACATTTTCGTTACAATTTTTCTGGATTTGTCAATACTGATACATAGGTCCAGGAACGTTAGTTGCATGTTATTAATCTCGCTCGTGAAGAATAGACCCAGATCATTTTGATTAAGTTCGCTCACGAAGTTATTAAAGGCCGTACTGGTACCGTTCCACAGAATGAACACGTCATCTATGAATCTTATCCATAGGATAATAGACGACGTCCATTGTTCCATTGCCTCACTGAAAACGCATTCCCTCTCCCACCAGCCCAGGTAGAGATTGGCATAAGTCGGAGCACACGGACTTCCCATGGCCACTCCCCTGAGCTGGTGGTAGAACTTGCGGTCAAAGGTGAATACGTTGTGTTTCAAAATGAAATCCAGTAGCTCAATCACAAAGCCATTGTGATTGGTCAAATGTGATCCTCTTTCTGTAAGGAAAGCGCTCACTGCCTGGCAACCCCTCTCATGGGGTATTGAACTATACAAAGCCTCAACATCGAGGCTTGCCAGTAGTGTGTCTGGATCACAGTAGATGTCATTCAGTCGTCTCAGGACATCCATAGAATCTCTGACGTATGATGGAAGGTTCAGGACAAAGGTTCTCAACACCTCATCCACATATAGACGGATTTTTTCCGTCAAGCCATTAATCCCAGACACAATGGGCCTGCCCTTCAGCGGGCACAGCCCCTTGTGAACCTTGGGCAGGCTATAGAATGCTGCTGTAACCGGGTATTCTGGTAGCAGAAAAACAAATTCATTCTTGTCTATGAGGTGTTTTTGCATAGCTTTATTGAGAATGCCCCTTAGTTCATTTTTGAACACTTCCATCGGATTGTGCTCTAGTCGCCTGTAACAGGCCTTATCATCTAAAATCCGCATGCACATCTCTACATATTTACAGTCATCAAGGACCACCACATTGCCCCCTTTATCAGAGGGCTTGAGGACTATGGTGGTGTCTTTTTTTAGGATGTCTAATGCAGTTTTTTCTTCTGCTGTCATATTAGATATGTGAGAATTGTGCATGTGAAGTGATCTCAATTTTTCTGTGGTAACAGTAAGGAATGCATCCAGTGGGGAGTATTCATTTACGGGTGGAGGCCTACGTGATGGTAGGCGAAGATTTGTGAACGGACCCTCACCAATTTCTCTCTCACCCTCCTCAATAAGGCCCGCTAGGAGTCTTACATCCTGTAGTTCATCTGGGTCAATGTCCAATTTCAAGCATTGCTCTTTGTCATTGGTGAGGAAAAATTTTCGCCATTTTAACCTCCGTATGAATAAATTTAGGTCCTTCACCCAGTTGAATGGGTTGTAGTGGCAGTCAGGGACGAAAGATAAACCTTTACACAGGACTTTCATTTCTGCGTCCGATAAGAGGCGTTTGGAGATGTTAATAACTTGTAGTTTATCGGGCTCTTTTTGTTCTAGTTGCCCCTTCTGTTCCTCAATGGGTATTCTGAGGCCATTGGCATAGGCCCTAAAAAACCACCTCTATTCCCCCTTTCACTGCCTCCACGACCACGGCCACGACTCCTGTAGCCCCCTCTCTTTCTCCCTCTGTTTCCGAAGTTGTTTTTGGATTGACTGTCGGACTCAATGTCACAGTCCGAGGAGGACTGTTCAGCCTCACTTTCACTTATGGCTTTTCTGTCCGTTTTAATGAAGTCAAATATTTTACCTTCTTTGAAATCTTTTGTGTCCCTTATAAATTGAAAATGTTTCTTTTCTTTTAGGAACCGAGTGAATCTTTCGACAGATTGTTGAAGAACTAGTTCTCTTTTCTCAAAGTCTGTGACAGCAGCCAATTTCTTTGCTGACTCGATACATTCCTGTAGCTCAGATGTATTTTTAGTTAATAACTCCCTTTCTTCTTCTAAGAGTAGTTTCATAAGTCTGAGGGATGACTCAAGGACTCTTTCTCCCATTTCTTCATAAATGATTCTGATCTAATTCTCCCATTAGGTAGAATCGGGTTTCTCAACCCCCGTGGAACTATTTTTATTTATTTTTCAGATAGGTTTCTAAAGTTTGTACCTCCCACCACGAACGCACCTGATTTTTATAGACTCTAGTAAGGTTTTTAAACACAGAGTTTACACTCAGTGTTTTGGATTGTGCTGGTAATTCTTTGTCCGAGAACACCTCTTTAGGATTTCCCAACCATTTTTCAGTGTTGAAGTCCCCCGATAGGAAGCCTGCCATATTCTGTCGGAAACAACTTGTATAGGGTGTGACTGTGAACTAGATTTTGCGTATATGTACGAAGAATATGTTTAACTGCCTGAATATACGCTTAAAAACAATTTTATTGGTAGTATATTAAAACTCGTGGTGAATCTGCCACATAAAGAATTCGTCAGGCTAAACCTGGACAGGTGGCTCACCCCACAATTGTATGGGTTTAGCCACTCACTCCACGTTTTCAAAACGTGCAAGGCTGGAATTATCAGTATAATCTGCTTTGTATGCGTATCCTGATAATGAACCAGATGCACTAAACAATTACTCACTACGTGTGCTGGAATTATTAATGATTTGTCAAATATACCAGCTATAACATTAGTGGCAGCTAAATCAGTAGGCTGCAACAATGTATCACAGTTAGTGAGTAGAGAGTATAGTGAATGGGATAGAGAAGTTGCGGGTGAGAGCTTTATATTTGAGCTCTACTTACAACCCTACTGCTTTTAATCTCTATTATCCCATCACTAGCTTATAGAAAGACCGTCTCTGCCTAGTACAGCGTCTGCTCGACGCGTTTCTATGTCACTATATAGATAGTGACATGTCCTCAGGAGCAGAGTTTCAGTGGCATTAGTGCAGTTTTATTTAATCTCTGATAACATGCGCTATGTCCACTGGTAGAGAGAACGTTGCACGCGTCTGTTTGCGCGCGTGCAGCTCAGAAGAGATACAGCCTCCGGCACTCTGTTTGCAGCCGTCTCGCGGCCGCTCAGCCTCCAATCTCATATCAAAAACGCCACTCCCACTGGGCGGAGCTTCATTGGCAGGCGGTGACGTCACCCTGAAGAGGTGAAACGTTCTGCTGATCCGCTCTGACCGATCTCCTCTGCTAGTCGCTGTTGTGGGTATGTGTTATCATGGGCACACATTGCTTACTATCGATGGACAACACTGAATGTTGGTGACATATCAGGGGTGATGATTGGACAATAAAGAACAGCACCTGAATAAATATATATATATAAATATGTTACTATTAGTCCCATATATAAGATCCTAGGACAGTTAGTACATACAGAGATTTCATAGCCACCAGATCATATATATAAAATCCCATATACGATGATGCAATAAATATATGGGATGGTTTACTAGGTATCTCATATGTCCTGGTAACCATGTGATGTGGTGACGTCACCGCCTGCCGATGAAGCTCCGCCCAGTGGGAGTGGCGTTTTTGATATGAGATTGGAGGCTGAGCGGCCGCGAGACGGCTGCAAACAGAGTGCCGGAGGCTGTATCTCTTCTGAGCTGCACGCGCGCAAACAGACGCATGCAGCGTTCTCTCTACCAGTGGACATAGCGCATGTTATCAGAGATTAAATAAAACTGCACTAATGCCACTGAAACTCTGCTCCTGAGGACATGTCACTATCTATATAGTGACATAGAAACGCGTCGAGCAGACGCTGTACTAGGCAGAGACGGTCTTTCTATAAGCTAGTGATGGGATAATAGAGATTAAAAGCAGTAGGGTTGTAAGTAGAGC
Organism: Bufo gargarizans; assembly: GCF_014858855.1. NCBI lineage: Eukaryota > Metazoa > Chordata > Amphibia > Anura > Bufonidae > Bufo > Bufo gargarizans. The sequence goes on along the minus strand of NC_058081.1, from coordinate 720,002,307 downwards.
TCAAATATAAAGCTCTCCCCCGCAACTTCTCTATCCCATTCACTATGCTCTCTACTCACTAATAGAGTTGAGCGAACACCTGGATGTTCGGGTTCGAGAAGTTCGGCCGAACATCCCGGAAATGTTCGGGTTCGGGATCCGAACCCGATCCGAACTTCGTCCCGAACCCGAACCCCATTGAAGTCAATGGGGACCCGAACTTTTCGGCACTAAAAAGGCTGTAAAACAGCCCAGGAAAGAGCTAGAGGGCTGCAAAAGGCAGCAACATGTAGGTAAATCCCCTGCAAACAAATGTGGATAGGGAAATGAATTAAAATAAAAATTAAATAAATAAAAATTAACCAAAATCAATTGGAGAGAGGTTCCATAGCAGAGAATCTGGCTTCCCGTCACCCACCACTGGAACAGTCCATTCTCAGATATTTAGGCCCCGGCACCCAGGCAGAGGAGAGAGGTCCCGTAACAGAGAATCTGTCTTCATGTCAGCAGAGAATTAGTCTGCATGTCATAGCAGAGAATGAGGCTTCACGTCAGCCACCACTGCAACAGTCCATTGGCATATATTTAGGCCCAGCACCCAGGCAGAGGAGGGAGGTCCCGTAACAGAGAATCTGTCTTCATGTCAGCAGAGAATTAGTCTGCATGTCATAGCAGAGAATGAGGCTTCACGTCAGCCACCACTGCAACAGTCCATTGGCATATATTTAGGCCCAGCACACACACAGGCAGAGGAGAGAGGTCCCGTAACAGAGAATCTGGCTTCATGTCAGCAGAGAATCAGTCTGCATGTCATAGCAGAGAATGAGGCTTCACGTCAGCCACCACTGCAACAGTCCATTGGCATATATTTAGGCCCAGCACACACACAGGCAGAGGAGAGAGGTCCCGTAACAGAGGATCTGGCTTCATGTCAGCAGAGAATCAGTCTGCATGTCATAGCAGAGAATCAGGCTTCACGTCAGCCACCACTGCAACAGTCCATTGTCATAAATTTAGGCCCAGCACCCAGGCAGAGGAGAGAGGTCCCGTAACAGACAATCTGGCTTCATGTCAGCAGAGAATTAGTCTGCATGTCATAGCAGAGAATGAGGCTTCACGTCAGCCACCACTGCAACAGTCCATTGGCATATATTTAGGCCTAGCACACAGGCAGAGGAGAGAGGTCCCGTAACAGACAATCTGGCTTCATGTCAGCAGAGAATCAGTCTGCATGTCATAGCAGAGAATGAGGCTTCACGTCACCCACCACTGCAACAGTCCATTGGCATATATTTAGGCCTAGCACACAGGCAGAGCAGAGAGGTCCCGTAACAGACAATCTGGCTTCATGACAGCAGAGAATCAGTCTGCATGTCATAGCAGAGAATGAGGCTTCACGTCACCCACCACTGCAACAGTCCATTGGCATATATTTAGGCCTAGCACACAGGCAGAGCAGAGAGGTCCCGTAACAGACGATCTGGCTTCATGTCAGCAGAGAATCAGTCTGCATGTCATAGCAGAGAATCAGGCTTCACGTCAGCCACCACTGCAACAGTCCATTGGCATAAATTTAGGCCCAGCACCCAGGCAGAGGAGAGAGGTCCCGTAACAGACAATCTGGCTTCATGTCAGCAGAGAATTAGTCTGCATGTCATAGCAGAGAATGAGGCTTCACGTCAGCCACCACTGCAACAGTCCATTGGCATATATTTAGGCCTAGCACACAGGCAGAGGAGAGAGGTCCCGTAACAGACAATCTGGCTTCATGTCAGCAGAGAATCAGTCTGCATGTCATAGCAGAGAATGAGGCTTCACGTCACCCACCACTGCAACAGTCCATTGGCATATATTTAGGCCTAGCACACAGGCAGAGCAGAGAGGTCCCGTAACAGACAATCTGGCTTCATGACAGCAGAGAATCAGTCTGCATGTCATAGCAGAGAATGAGGCTTCACGTCACCCACCACTGCAACAGTCCATTGGCATATATTTAGGCCTAGCACACAGGCAGAGCAGAGAGGTCCCGTAACAGACGATCTGGCTTCATGTCAGCAGAGAATCAGTCTGCATGTCATAGCAGAGAATCAGGCTTCACGTCAGCCACCACTGCAACAGTCCATTGGCATAAATTTAGGCCCAGCACCCAGGCAGAGGAGGGAGGTCCCGTAACAGAGAATCTGTCTTCATGTCAGCAGAGAATTAGTCTGCATGTCATAGCAGAGAATGAGGCTTCACGTCAGCCACCACTGCAACAGTCCATTGGCATATATTTAGGCCCAGCACACACACAGGCAGAGGAGAGAGGTCCCGTAACAGACAATCTGGCTTCATGTCAGCAGAGAATTAGTCTGCACGCCATAGCAGAGAATGAGGCTTCACGTCAGCCACCACTGCAACAGTCCATTGGCATATATTTAGGCCCAGCACACACACAGGCAGAGGAGAGAGGTCCCGTAACAGAGAATCTGTCTTCATGTCAGCAGAGAATTAGTCTGCATGTCATAGCAGAGAATCAGGCTTCACGTCACCCACCACTGCAACAGTCCATTGGCATATATTTAGGCCCAGCACCCAGGCAGAGGAGGGAGGTCCCGTAACAGAGAATCTGTCTTCATGTCAGCAGAGAATTAGTCTGCATGTCATAGCAGAGAATGAGGCTTCACGTCAGCCACCACTGCAACAGTCCATTGGCATATATTTAGGCCCAGCACACACACAGGCAGAGGAGAGAGGTCCCGTAACAGAGAATCTGTCTTCATGTCAGCAGAGAATTAGTCTGCATGTCATAGCAGAGAATGAGGCTTCACGTCAGCCACCACTGCAACAGTCCATTGTCATAAATTTAGGCCCAGCACCCAGGCAGAGGAGAGAGGTCCCGTAACAGAGAATCTGGCTTCATGTCAGCAGAGAATCAATCTTCATATCATAGCAGAGAATCAGGCTTCACGTCACCCACCACTGTAAGAGTCAATTTTCATAAATTTAGGCCCAGAACCCAGGCAGAGGAGAAAGGTCCCGTAACAGACAATCTGGCTTCATGTCAGCAGAGAATCAGTCTTCATATCATAGCAGAGAATCAGGCTTCACGTCACCCACCACTGTAAGAGTCAATTTTCATAAATTTAGGCCCAGAACCCAGGCAGAGGAGAAAGGTCCCGTAACAGACAATCTGGCTTCATGTCAGCAGAGAATCAGTCTTCATATCATAGCAGAGAATCAGGCTTCACGTCACCCACCACTGCAACAGTCCATTGGCATATATTTAGGCCTAGCACACAGGCAGAGCAGAGAGGTCCCGTAACAGACAATCTGGCTTCATGACAGCAGAGAATCAGTCTGCATGTCATAGCAGAGAATCAGGCTTCACGTCAGCCACCACTGCAACAGTCCATTGTCATAAATTTAGGCCCAGCACCCAGGCAGAGGAGAGAGGTCCCGTAACAGAGGATCTGGCTTCATGTCAGCAGAGAATCAGTCTGCATGTCATAGCAGAGAATGAGGCTTCACGTCAGCCACCACTGCAACAGTCCATTGTCATAAATTTAGGCCCAGCACCCAGGCAGAGGAGAGAGGTCCCGTAAAAGAGGATCTGGCTTCATGTCAGCAGAGAATCAGTCTGCATGTCATAGCAGAGAATGAGGCTTCACGTCACCCACCACTGCAACAGTCCATTGGCATATATTTAGGCCTAGCACACAGGCAGAGCAGAGAGGTCCCGTAACAGACAATCTGGCTTCATGACAGCAGAGAATCAGTCTGCATGTCATAGCAGAGAATCAGGCTTCACGTCAGCCACCACTGCAACAGTCCATTGGCATATATTTAGGCCTAGCACACAGGCAGAGGAGAGAGGTCCCGTAACAGACAATCTGGCTTCATGTCAGCAGAGAATCAGTCTGCATGTCATAGCAGAGAATGAGGCTTCACGTCAGCCACCACTGCAACAGTCCATTGTCATAAATTTAGGCCCAGCACCCAGGCAGAGGAGAGAGGTCCCGTAACAGACAATCTGGCTTCATGTCAGCAGAGAATTAGTCTGCATGTCATAGCAGAGAATCAGGCTTCATGTCAGCCACCACTGCAACAGTCCATTGGCATATATTTAGGCCTAGCACACAGGCAGAGGAGAGGTTCATTCAACTTTGGGTAGCATCGCAATATAATGGTAAAATGAAAATAAAAATAGGATTGAATGAGGAAGTGCCCTGGAGTCCAATAATATATGGTTATGGGGAGGTAGTTAATGTCTAATCTGGACAAGGGACGGACAGGTCCTGTGGGATCCATGCCTGGTTCATTTTTATGAACGTCAGCTTGTCCACATTGGCTGTAGACAGGCGGCTGCGTTTGTCTGTAATGACGCCCCCTGCCGTGCTGAATACACGTTCAGACAAAACGCTGGCTGCCGGGCAGGCCAGCACCTCCAAGGCATAAAAGGCTAGCTCTGGCCACGTGGACAATTTAGAGACCCAGAAGTTGAATGGGGCCGAACCATCAGTCAGTACGTGGAGGGGTGTGCACACGTACTGTTCCACCATGTTAGTGAAATGTTGCCTCCTGCTAACACGTTGCGTATCAGGTGGTGGTGCAGTTAGCTGTGGCGTGTTGACAAAAGTTTTCCACATCTCTGCCATGCTAACCCTGCCCTCAGAGGAGCTGGCCGTGACACAGCTGCCTTGGCGACCTCTTGCTCCTCCTCTGCCTTGGCCTTGGGCTTCCACTTGTTCCCCTGTGACATTTGGGAATGCTCTCAGTAGCGCGTCTACCAACGTGCGCTTGTACTCGCGCATCTTCCTATCACGCTCCAGTGCAGGAAGTAAGGTGGGCACATTGTCTTTGTAGCGTGGATCCAGCAGGGTGGCAACCCAGTAGTCCGCACAGGTTAAAATGTGGGCAACTCTGCTGTCGTTGCGCAGGCACTGCAGCATGTAGTCGCTCATGTGTGCCAGGCTGCCCAGGGATAAGGACAAGCTGTCCTCTGTGGGAGGCGTATCGTCATCGTCCTGCCTTTCCCCCCAGCCACGCACCAGTGATGGACCCGAGCTGCGTTGGGTGCCACCCCGCTGTGACCATGCTTCATCCTCATCCTCCTCCACCTCCTCCTCATCCTCGTCCTCCTCGTCCTCCAGTAGTGGGCCCTGGCTGGCCACATTTGTACCTGGCCTCTGCTGTTGCCAAAAACCTCCCTCTGAGTCACTTCGAAGAGACTGGCCTGAAAGTGCTAAAAATGACCCCTCTTCCTCCTCCTCCTCCTCCTCCTCCTGGGCCACCTCCTCTTCCATCATCGCCCTAAGTGTTTTCTCAAGGAGACATAGAAGTGGTATTGTAACGCTGATAACGGTGTCATCGCCACTGGCCATGTTGGTGGAGTACTCGAAACAGCGCAACAGGGCACACAGGTCTCGCATGGAGGCCCAGTCATTGGTGGTGAAGTGGTGCTGTTCTGTAGTGCGACTGACCCGTGCGTGCTGCAGCTGAAACTCCACTATGGCCTGCTGCTGCTCGCACAGTCTGTCCAGCATGTGCAAGGTGGAGTTCCACCTGGTGGGCACGTCGCATATGAGGCGGTGAGCGGGAAGGCCGAAGTTACGCTGTAGCGCAGACAGGCGAGCAGCAGCAGGATGTGAACGCCGGAAGCGCGAACAGACGGCCCGCACTTTATGCAGCAGCTCTGACATGTCGGGGTAGTTGTGAATGAACTTCTGCACCACCAAATTCAGCACATGCGCCAAGCAAGGGATGTGCGTCAAATTGGCTAGTCCCAGAGCTGCAACGAGATTTCGCCCATTATCACACACCACCAGGCCGGGCTTGAGGCTCACCGGCAGCAACCACTCGTCGGTCTGTTGTTCTATACCCCGCCACAACTCCTGTGCGGTGTGGGGCCTGTCCCCCAAACATATGAGTTTCAGAATGGCCTGCTGACGTTTACCCCGGGCTGTGCTGAAGTTGGTGGTGAAGGTGTGTGGCTGACTGGATGAGCAGGTGGAAGAAGAGGAGGAGGAAGCCGAGAAGGAGGAGGTGGCAACAGGAGGCAAAGAATGTTGCCCTGCGATCCTTGGCGGCGGAAGGACGTGCGCCAAACAGCTCTCCGCCTGGGGCCCAGCTGCCACTACATTTACCCAGTGTGCAGTTAGGGAGATATAGCGTCCCTGGCCGTGCTTACTGGTCCACGTATCTGTGGTTAGGTGGACCTTGCCACAGATGGCGTTGCGCAGTGCACACTTGATTTTATCGGATACTTGGTTGTGCAGGGAAGGCACGGCTCTCTTGGAGAAGTAGTGCCGGCTGGGAACAACATACTGTGGGACAGCAAGCGACATGAGCTGTTTGAAGCTGTCTGTGTCCACCAGCCTAAATGACAGCATTTCATAGGCCAGTAGTTTAGAAATGCTGGCATTCAGGGCCAGGGATCGAGGGTGGCTAGGTGGGAATTTACGCTTTCTATCAAATGTTTGTGAGATGGAGAGCTGAACGCTGGCGTGTGACATGGTTGAGACGCTTGGTGACGGAGGTGGTGGTGGTGGTGTTGGTGGTACATCCCCTGTTTGCTGGGCGGCAGGTGCCAACGTTCCTCCAGAGGCGGAGGAAGAGGCCGAGGCGGCAGCAGCAGAATAGGCCGAGGCGGCAGCAGCAGAAGAGGTAGCAGGGGGAGCCTGAGTGACTTCCTTGGTTTTAAGGTGTTTACTCCACTGCAGTTCATGCTTTGCATGCAGGTGCCTGGTCATGCAGGTTGTGCTCAGGTTCAGAACGTTAATGCCTCGCTTCAGGCTCTGATGGCACAGCGTGCAAACCACTCGGGTCTTGTCGTCAGCACATTGTTTGAAGAAGTGCCATGCCAGGGAACTCCTTGAAGCTGCCTTTGGGGTGCTCGGTCCCAGATGGCGGCGGTCAGTAGCAGGCGGAGTCTCTTGGCGGCGGGTGTTCTGCTTTTGCCCACTGCTCCCTCTTTTGCTACGCTGTTGGCTCGGTCTCACCACTGCCTCTTCCTCCGAACTGTGAAAGTCAGTGGCACGACCTTCATTCCATGTGGGGTCTAGGACCTCATCGTCCCCTGCATCGTCTTCCACCCAGTCTTGATCCCTGACCTCCTGTTCAGTCTGCACACTGCAGAAAGACGCAGCAGTTGGCACCTGTGTTTCGTCATCATCAGAGACATGCTGAGGTGGTATTCCCATGTCCTCATCATCAGGAAACATAAGTGGTTGTGCGTCAGTGCATTCTATGTCTTTCACCGCTGGGGAAGGGCTAGGTGGATGCCCTTGGGAAACCCTGCCAGCGGAGTCTTCAAACAGCATAAGAGACTGCTGCATAACTTGAGGCTGAGACAGTTTCCCTGGTATGCATGGGGGTGATGTGACAGACTGATGGGGTTGGTTTTCAGGCGCCATCTGTGCGCTTTCTGCAGAAGACTGGGTGGGAGATAATGTGAACGTGCTGGATCCACTGTCGGCCACCCAATTGACTAATGCCTGTACCTGCTCAGGCCTTACCATCCTTAGAACGGCATTGGGCCCCACCATATATCGCTGTAAATTCTGGCGGCTACTGGGACCTGAGGTAGTTGGTACACTAGGACGTGTGGATGTGGCAGAACGGCCACGTCCTCTCCCAGCACCAGAGGGTCCACTAACACCACCACGACCATGTCCACGTCCGCGTCCCTTACTAGATGTTTTTCTCATTGTTATGGTTCACCACAACAACAAATATATTATTTGGCCCAATGTATTGTATTCAAATTCAGCGGGATATAAATTTGAGGCCTAGTATTTAGGCGCTGGGTGACCGGTATGGATTTAGTGACAGAATTAGACTTGGAAATGCACAGAAGCGTGTGTGTGAAGTTATTCTGAATGACCCTATGTGCACCTTCAATATGATCTACCCTTTTAGGGATAGATTTCAAATAGCTCTGATACAGCAGAAACCACTAAATTATGAAATTGCTAAATTGGGAATTGTATTTCAACCCAGAACAAAAAATGTGCTTTGACGGACACTAAATAACTTTCCCAGCCACAACAGGACAGCGGTAACGAGAGATTTAGCGGGATATAAATTTGAGGCCTAGTATTTAGGCGCTGGGTGACAGGTATGGGTTTAGTGACAGAATTAGATTTGGAAATGCACAGTAGCGGGTGTGTGAAGTTATTCTGAATGACCCTATGTGCACCTTGAATATTATATACCCTTTTAGGGATAGATTTCAAATAGCTCTGATATAGCAGAAACCACTAAATTATGAAATTGCTAAATTGGGAATTGTATTTCAACCCAGAACAAGAAATGTGCTTGAACGGACACTAAATAACTCGCCCAGCTACAGCACTAGGGACAGATTTAGCTGGATATAAATTTGAGGCCTAGTATTTAGGCGCTGGGTGACCGGTATGGATTTAGTGACAGAATTAGACTTGGAAATTCACAGAAGCGTGTGTGTGAAGTTATTCTGAATGACCCTATGTGCACCTTGAATATTATATACCCTTTTAGGGATAGATTTCAAATAGCTCTGATATAGCAGAAACCACTAAATTATGAAATTGCTAAATTGGGAATTGTATTTCAACCCAGAACAAGAAATGTGCTTGAACGGACACTAAATAACTCGCCCAGCTACAGCACTAAGGACAGATTTAGCGGGATATAAATTTGAGGCCTAGTATTTAGGCGCTGGGTGACAGGTATGGGTTTAGTGCCAGAATTAGACTTGGAAATACACAGTAGCGGGTGTGTGTGAAGTTATTCTGAATGACCCAATGTGCACCTTGAATATTATATACCCTTTTAGGGATAGATTTCAAATAGCTCTGATATAGCAGAAACCACTAAATTATGAAATTGCTAAATTGGGAATTGTATTTCAACCCAGAACAAAAAATGTGCTTTGACGGACACTAAATAACTTTCCCAGCTACAACAGGACAGCGGTAACGAGAGATTTAGCGGGATATAAATTTGAGGCCTAGTATTTAGGCGCTGGGTGACAGGTATGGGTTTAGTGACAGAATTAGACTTGGAAATACACAGTAGCGGGTGTGTGTGAAGTTATTCTGAATGACCCTATGTGCACCTTCAATATGATCTACCCTTTTAGGGATAGATTTCAAATAGCTCTGATATAGCAGAAACCACTAAATTATGAAATTGCTAAATTGGGAATTGTATTTCAACCCAGAAGAAAAAATGTGCTTTGACGGACACTAAATAACTTTCCCAGCTACAACAGGACAGCGGTAACGAGAGATTTAGCAGGATATAAATTTGAGGCCTAGTATTTAGGCGCTGGGTGACAGGTATGGGTTTAGTGACAGAATTAGACTTGAAATACACAGTAGCGGGTGTGTGTGAAGTTATTCTGAATGACCCAATGTGCACCTTGAATATTATATACCCTTTTAGGGATAGATTTCAAATAGCTCTGATATAGCAGAAACCACTAAATTATGAAATTGCTAAATTGGGAATTGTACTTCAACCCAGAACAAAAAATGTGCTTTGACGGACACTAAATATCTTTCCAAGCAACAACAGTACAGCGGTAACGAGAGATTTAGCAGGATATAAATTTGAGGCCTAGTATTTAGGCGCTGGGTGACAGGTATGGGTTTAGTGACAGAATTAGACTTGGAAATACACAGTAGCGGGTGTGTGTGAAGTTATTCTGAATGACCCAATGTGCACCTTGAATATTATATACCCTTTTAGGGATAGATTTCAAATAGCTCTGATATAGCAGAAACCACTAAATTATGAAATTGCTAAATTGGGAATTGTACTTCAACCCAGAACAAAAAATGTGCTTTGACGGACACTAAATAACTTTCCCAGCTACAACAGGACAGCGGTAACGAGAGATTTAGCAGGATATAAATTTGAGGCCTAGTATTTAGGCGCTGGGTGACAGGTATGGGTTTAGTGACAGAATTAGACTTGAAAATACACAGTAGCGGGTGTGTGTGAAGTTATTCTGAATGACCCAATGTGCACCTTGAATATTATATACCCTTTTAGGGATTGATTTCAAATAGCTCTGATATAGCAGAAACCACTAAATTATGAAATTGCTAAATTGGGAATTGTACTTCAACCCAGAACAAAAAATGTGCTTTGACGGACACTAAATAACTTTCCCAGCTACAACAGGACAGCGGTAACGAGAGATTTAGCAGGATATAAATTTGAGGCCTAGTATTTAGGCGCTGGGTCACCGGTATGGATTTAGTGACAGAATTAGACTTGGAAATGCACAGAAGCGTGTGTGTGAAGTTATTCTGAATGACCCAATGTGCACCTTGAATATTATATACCCTTTTAGGGATAGATTTCAAATAGCTCTGATATAGCAGAAACCACTAAATTATGAAATTGCTAAATTGGGAATTGTACTTCAACCCAGAACAAAAAATGTGCTTTGACGGACACTAAATAACTTTCCCAGCTACAACAGGACAGCGGTAACGAGAGATTTAGCGGGATATAAATTTGAGGCCTAGTATTTAGGCGCTGGGTGACCGGTATGGATTTAGTGACAGAATTAGACTGGGATATGGCCAAAAAATAACCACACTATTGCTGGTTAAATGCACTTGGTGACGGGCGCAGCTTGCCCCTGATGTAGTATATGGCCAAAAAATGAACAGACTATTGCTGGTTAAATGCACTTGGTGTCACAGCTTGACCAACCACACTACTGAGGGTTAAATGCACTTGGTGACGGGCGCAGCTTGCCCCTGATGTAGTATATGGCCAAAAAATAAACAGACTATTGCTGGTTAAATGCACTTGGTGTGACAGCTTCACCCTGATGTAGGCTTTAGCCAGAAAACAACCACACCATTGAGGGTTAAATGCACTTGGTGACAGGCGCAGCTTGCCCCTGATTTTGTATATGGCCAAAAAATGAACAGACTATTGCTGGTTAAATGCACTTGGTGTGACAGCTTCACCCTGATGTAGGCTTTAGCCAAAAAACAACCACACCATTGAGGGTTAAATGCACTTGGTGACAGGCGCAGCTTGCCCCTGATTTTGTATATGGCCAAAAAATGAACAGACTATTGCTGGTTAAATGCACTTGGTGTGACAGCTTCACCCTGATGTAGGCTTTAGCCAAAAAACAACCACACCATTGAGGGTTAAATGCACTTGGTGACAGGCGCAGCTTGCCCCTGATTTTGTATATGGCCAAAAAATGAACAGACTATTGCTGGTTAAATGCACTTGGTGTGACAGCTTCACCCTGATGTAGGCTTTAGCCAAAAAACAACCACACCATTGAGGGTTAAATGCACTTGGTGACAGGCGCAGCTTGCCCCTGATTTTGTATATGGCCAAAAAATGAACAGACTATTGCTGGTTAAATGCACTTGGTGTGACAGCTTCACCCTGATGTAGGCTTTAGCCAAAAAACAACCACACCATTGAGGGTTAAATGCACTTGGTCGCAGCTTGTGCTGGCGCACCACAAGACACAAAATGGCCGCCGATCACCCCAGAAAAATGTGACTGACAAACGGTCTGGGCAGCCTAAAAACAGTGAGCAATTGAGGATCAGCAGCTCAATGATCCACAGCTGCAGATCGATCAGTTAATCAAGTCCTTTGGAGGAGTTAATCTGCCTAATCTCGCCCTACTGTCGCAGCCGCAACCTCTCCCTACGCTAATCAGAGCAGAGTGACGGGCGGCGCTATGTGACTCCAGCTTAAATAGAGGCTGGGTCACATGGTGCTCTGGCCAATCACAGCCATGCCAATAGTAGGCATGGCTGTGATGGCCTCTTGGGGCAAGTAGTATGACGCTTGTTGATTGGCTGCTTTGCAGCCTTTCAAAAAGCGCCAAGAAAGCGTCACAAAAGCGCGAAGAAAGCGACGAACACCGAACCCGAACCCGGACTTTTACGAAAATGTCCGGGTTCGGGTCCGTGTCACGGACACCCCAAAATTCGGTACGAACCCGAACTATACAGTTCGAGTTCGCTCATCCCTACTCACTAACTGTGATACATTGTTGCAGCCTACTGATTTAGCTGCCACTAATGTTATAGCTGGTATATTTGACAAATCATTAATAATTCCAGCACACGTAGTGAGTAATTGTTTAGTGCATCTGGTTCATTATCAGGATACGCATACAAAGCAGATTATACTGATAATTCCAGCCTTGCACATTTTGAAAACGTGGAGTGAGTGGCTATACCCATACAATTGTGGGGTGAGCCACCTGTCCAGGTTTAGCCTGACGAATTCTTTATGTGGCAGATTCGCCACGAGTTTTAATATACTACCAATAAAATTGTTTTTAAGCGTATATTCAGGCAGTTAAACATATTCTTCGTACATATACGCAAAATCTAGTTCACAGTCACACCCTATACAAGTTGTTTCTGACAGAATATGGCAGGCTTCCTATCGGGGGACTTCAACACTGAAAAATGGTTGGGAAATCCTAAAGAGGTGTTCTCGGACAAAGAATTACCAGCACAATCCAAAACACTGAGTGTAAACTCTGTGTTTAAAAACCTTACTAGAGTCTATAAAAATCAGGTGCGTTCGTGGTGGGAGGTACAAACTTTAGAAACCTATCTGAAAAATAAAATAGTTCCACGGGGGTTGAGAAACCCGATTCTACCTAATGGGAGAATTAGATCAGAATCATTTATGAAGAAATGGGAGAAAGAGTCCATTGAGTCATCCCTCAGACTTATGAAACTACTCTTAGAAGAAGAAAGGGAGTTATTAACTAAAAATACATCTGAGCTACAGGAATGTATCGAGTCAGCAAAGAAATTGGCTGCTGTCACAGACTTTGAGAAAAGAGAACTAGTTCTTCAACAATCTGTCGAAAGATTCACTCGGTTCCTAAAAGAAAAGAAACATTTTCAATTTATAAGGGACACAAAAGATTTCAAAGAAGGTAAAATATTTGACTTCATTAAAACGGACAGAAAAGCCATAAGTGAAAGTGAGGCTGAACAGTCCTCCTCGGACTGTGACATTGAGTCCGACAGTCAATCCAAAAACAACTTCGGAAACAGAGGGAGAAAGAGAGGGGGCTACAGGAAGTCGTGGCCGTGGTCGTGGAGGCAGTGAAAGGGGGAATAGAGGTGGTTTTTTAGGGCCTATGCCAATGGCCTCAGAATACCCATTGAGGAACAGAAGGGGCAACTAGAACAAAAAGAGCCCGATAAACTACAAGTTATTAACATCTCCAAACGCCTCTTATCGGACGCAGAAATGAACGTCCTGTGTAAAGGTTTATCTTTCGTCCCTGACCGCCACTACAACCCATTCAACTGGGTGAAGGACCTAAATTTATTCATACGGAGGTTAAAATGGCGAAAATTTTTCCTCACCAATGACAAAGAGCAATGCTTGAAATTGGACATTGACCCAGATGAACTACAGGATGTAAGACTCCTAGCAGGCCTTATTGAGGAGGGTGAGAGAGAAATTGGTGAGGGTCCGTTCACAAATCTTCGCCTACCATCACGTAGGCCTCCACCCGTAAATGAATACTCCCCACTGGATGCATTCCTTACTGTTACCACAGAAAAATTTAGATCACTTCACATGCACAATTCTCACATATCTAATATGACAGCAGAAGAAAAAACTGCATTAGACATCCTAAAAAAAGACACCACCATAGTCATCAAGCCCTCTGATAAAGGGGGCAATGTGGTGGTCCTTGATGACTGTAAATATGTAGAGATGTGCATGCGGATCTTAGATGATAAGGCCTGTTACAGGCGACTAGAGCACAATCCGATGGAAGTGTTCAAAAATGAACTAAGGGGCATTCTCAATAAAGCTATGTAAAAACACCTCATAGACAAGAATGAATTTGTTTTTCTGCTACCAGAATACCCGGTTACAGCAGCATTCTATAGCCTGCCCAAGGTTCACAAGGGGCTGTGCCCGCTGAAGGGCAGGCCCATTGTGTCTGGGATTAATGGCTTGACGGAAAAAATCAGTCTATATGTGGATGAGGTGTTGAGAACCTTTGTCCTGAACCTTCCATCATACGTCAGAGAGTCTATGGATGTCCTGAGACGACTGAATGACATCTACTGTGATCCAGACACACTACTGGCAAGCCTCGATGTTGAGGCTTTGTATAGTTCAATACCCCATGAGAGGGGTTGCCAGGCAGTGAGCGCTTTCCTTACAGAAGGAGGATCACATTTGACCAATCACAATGGCTTTGTGATTGAGCTACTGGATTTCATTTTGAAACACAACGTATTCACCTTCGACCGCAAGTTCTACCACCAGCTCACGGGAGTGGCCATGGGAAGTCCGTGTGCTCCGACTTATGCCAATCTCTACCTGGGCTGGTGGGAGAGGGAATGCGTTTTCAGTGAGGCAATGGAACAATGGACGTCGTCTATTATCCTATGGATAAGATTCATAGATGACGTGTTTATTCTGTGGAACGGTACCAGTACGGCCTTTAATAACTTCGTGAGCGAACTTAATCAAAATGATCTGGGTCTATTCTTCACGAGCGAGATTAATAACATGCAACTAACGTTCCTGGACCTATGTATCAGTATTGACAAATCCAGAAAAATTGTAACGAAAATGTTTCGGAAACCAACGTCCACAAACACCCTACTTAGATGTGAGAGTGCACACCCCACCAAACTAAAATCTGGAATACCCAAGGGGCAATATCTGAGAGCCCGACGAAATTGCTCAGAATGGATTGACTTCAAGAGAGCTTCCTCTGACCTACAAAAATGGTTTAGTCAGAGAGGATACCCCGGCCCCTGTCTCGCTGAGGCATATCAGCATGCCTCAGCCAGTAACAGAGATGATCTCCTGGCCCCCAAAAAAATAACTGTAGATAATAAAATAAGAATTATAGGCACCTATGATCAGGCCAACAAAGAGGTGAGAAACATCATCAGGGAGAACTGGAGTATCCTCAAATCTGACCCGATAGTCGGGCATCTTATAAGTGATTCTCCACTGATCACTTATAGAAGAGGAAGCAACCTGCGAGATCAATTGGTGCACAGCCTGTACAGTCCCTCAATACAATCTACGTGGCTTCCAAATAGACCACCCGGCACATTCAAATGTGGCAAGTGCATTGCCTGTAAAGCCATTAAAAAGGGCAACGTGGTTAAATGCACTACCACAGGCCGAGAGTTCACAATCAGATCTTTCATAAATTGCAAGACGGTAGGAGTGATCTATGTGGCCACATGTATCTGCCTCAAACAGTATGTAGGCAAAACGAAGAGGGAGTTCAGGAGACGTATTGGCGAGCATTTGCTGTACATCGCAAATGAAGATGATACGCCTATTGCCCAGCATGTGGCGGAATGCCACCCAGGAGCGAAACAGTGTATCTCCTTCCAGGGCATAGAACATGTCAGAGCATCTCCAAGAGGTGGAGATATAGATAATTTGCTACTGAGAAAAGAGGCTCAATGGACCTTTACATTACGCACAGTGAAACCATTTGGTCTTAATGACCATATATCATATACCTGTTTCATTTGATGCAATTCCCCCCGCCACCCCTTCTAATTTCCAGGTACACAATCAGTGCTATGGGAAATATATGACAGTGGAAGTCACCACATCACATGGTTACCAGGACATATGAGATACCTAGTAAACCATCCCATATATTTATTGCATCATCGTATATGGGATTTTATATATATGATCTGGTGGCTATGAAATCTCTGTATGTACTAACTGTCCTAGGATCTTATATATGGGACTAATAGTAACATATTTATATATATATATTTATTCAGGTGCTGTTCTTTATTGTCCAATCATCACCCCTGATATGTCACCAACATTCAGTGTTGTCCATCGATAGTAAGCAATGTGTGCCCATGATAACACATACCCACAACAGCGACTAGCAGAGGAGATTGGTTAGAGCGGACTAGCTGAACGTCTCACCTCTTCAGGGTGACGTCACCGCCTGCCGATGAAGCTCCGCCCAGTGGGAGTGGCGAATTTGATATGAGTTTGGCGGCTGAGCGGCCGCGAGACGGCTGCAAACAAGAGTGCCGGAGGCTGTATCTCTTCTGAGCTGCACGCGCGCAAACAGACGCGTGCAGCATTCTCTCTATCAGTGGCCATAGTGTATGTTACCTAAGATATAAGAATACTACACTAATGCCACTGAAAATCTGCTCCTGAAGACATGTCACTACTTACATAGTGACATAGAAACGCGTCGAGCAGACGCTGTAATAGGCAGAGACGGTCTTTCTTTAGCTAGTGATGGGAGAAGAGAGATCAAAAACAATAGGGTTGTAAGTAGAGCTCAAATATAAAGCTCTCACCCACTACATCTCTATCCCATTCACTATGCCCTCTACTCACTAAGTGTGAAACATTGTTGCAGCCTACTGTTCTAGCTGCCACTAATGTTATAGCTGGTATATTTGACAAATCATTGATAATTCCAGCACACGTAGTGAGTAATTGTTTAGTGCATCTGGTTCATTATCAGGATACGCATACAAAGCAGATTATACTGATAATTCCAGCCTTGCACGTTTTGAAAACGTGGAGTGAGTGGCTATACCCATACAATTGTGGGGTGAGCCACCTGTCCAGGTTTAGCCTGACGAATTCTTTATGTGGCAGATTCGCCACGAGTTTTAATATACTACCAATAAAATTGTTTTTAAGCGTATATTCAGGCAGTTAAACATATTCTTCGAACATATACGCAAAATCTAGTTCACAGTCACACCCTATGTCCTTCAATACCCCATAATCCTGCTAACTGACTATTAGTTAAATTAGATAGTTCTATATCTGAACCTAGAATCCTGAAGTGGGGAATGCATAACTGTAACCATCTTTTGAGTTGAATTGCCTGGAAGTAGGTCTTGTTGTCTGGGAGGCCCATACCTCCTTGTGAGCGGTCTCGGGTCAATTTGTCATATGCTAATCATGGTCTTTTACCCTTCCATAAGAAGGTTGTGAACAGAGAGCGAGTGGACGCAAAAAAGGATTGGGGTAGGTGTATAGGAACCATTTGGAGGAGATAGAGGAACTTAGGCATAATATAAGTTTGTAAGAGGTTTTTCCTGCCTAGCCACGAGACAAATGGTAGAGCTAAGGAGTTTAACTGGTCTCTATTTCATTTCCGCAAGGGTAAGTAGTTTAAAGAGTATAAATTTGAAGGAGTGTTGGTTAGGAAAATTCCTAGATATTAGATTTTTTCCTGCTACCATGTGAAAGGAAAGAAAGCTCGTAGTTTTGGGGTTTGGGGTGGTGGGACAGTAATATTAAGTGCTTCTGACTTGGAGTAGTGATGAGCGGCAGGGGTCGTATTCGAATTCGTGATATTTTGCGAATATTTTGTAGACTATTCATCGAATATTCGCAAATTTGAATATTCATTATATTCTACGATTTTTTTACTCGAAAAATCGGCAAGGTAATGATTGTGTAATATGCGAATTTTCGGAATTAAAATTTTCCGATTCTAATTTTGTATTGTGAATTTTTCAACTTACAACTATTAGGCAAAGAAGATTATAGCACTATATTAGCTAAATTTCTCTATATTCCATTTTTTTTCGAATATTCGCTATATTGCTATAACTTAGTTTTTTCGAATTTTCGGAATATTCTAAAACAAGTATATATAGCAATATAGCGAATATTAAAAAAAATGAATATAGAGCAATTTAGCTAATATAGTGCTATAATCTTTTTTTTTATAGTTGTCATTTTTTTTCAATCTGAACTTCTGATGAGAAAAAAAACTTACAACTATTAGACAAAGAAGATTATAATACTATATTAGCTAAATTGCTTTATATTCATTTTTTCCGAATATTCGCTATATTGCTATAACTTCGTTTTTTCGAATATTCATAATATTCTAAAACAAGAATATATAGCAATATAGCGAATATTCGAAAAAAAAACGAATATATAGCAAAATTCGCAAACACTACTACTCCTAAAGTCAAGTATATTGCAGCCTTCTTATTGGCCCACAAGCTAGAAGCAGGGAGGGATCATGTGTACTGATAAAAAAAAAAATAATAATCTAACAAAAAAAAAATTTGCATTTTTGAAGTACCTATATTCGCGATAAAAATTCGAAATTCGAATATTCGTGATCAACACTAACTTGGAGTAATTAATTTTAAAAATAGATAGTGATCCAAATTGTTCAAATAGTTCCATGAGTGGGTGGAATGCCTGGGTGGGGTTTGTGATCAGGAGCAGAAGGTCGTCCGCGAAAGCGGCAAATTTATGTTCCGTATGACTAGTTTTTAGGCCTTTAATCATTGGATTTTCTCTAATCGCTTGTAATAAAGTTTCCATAGTAATGATTAAAAGAGTGGGAGACAATGGGCAGCCTTGGCGTGTACCGTTGCTTATGTTAAAAGCTGTAGATAATGTGCCATTGACCCTCACTCTTGCACTGGTGTGATGGTAGAGGGACATAATTGCAGTGATGAAGGGGGGAGGTATTCCAAACCTTTGCAGAGCACGCATCATATATAGCCAGTTGACTAGATCGAACGCCTTTTCGACATCTGTGCTGAGGAGAATAAGAGGGCGTTTTTTTGTCTTTTGCCAGCTTGATTGCATGCAATACTCTACAAGAGTGGAAATTGCCTTCTCTACCTGCCACAAACCCGGCTTGATCAGGGTGAATTATTTTTGGGATTATTTTATTTAATCTATTTGCTAAAAATTTTGCCCAGATTTTAACATCTATGTTAAGAAGGGAAATTTGTCCATAACTGTCACATTCTGTTTCAACTTTACCCTCTTTTGCTTTAATAGTAGCCTCTAGAGTTTGTTTTGGGAGGTGAGTGCCTATCATCAAAGCTTGGCACCAAGCTGTAATGTGGGGAAGCAGGACAGGTAGTAGTAATTTTTTGTAGTATCCAGCTGGTAACCCATCTGGGCCTGGGGCTTTACCATTGGGTAGGGATTTGATAATATCTGAGAGTTCATCTGAGGTAATAGGGGATAACAAAGATGAACTATCCTCCTTGGAGAGGGTGGGTAGTTTAAGTTTAGAGAGGAAATTGGCATTTTTTTGTTGATCTGATTCCTTTGGTGGGTGTGGTGAAATATTGTACAGCTGGCTGTAAAAGTGGCTAAATTTGGTTGCTATGGCTTTAGTCTCACTGGTAAAAGTTCCTGTGTGGGTTTTAATACTTTTAATAAACTGGGCATCTTTCCTATTTTGAATTAAATGGGTCATTAATTTGCTGCCCTTATATCCGTTGGCGACGGCGTAGTGCCTACATTTTGCATATTGATATGCTTTGGCACATTTGATGTTAAGCAGTTCCTTTAGTTTGTGATGGAGGGCAACCAAGTCATCCTGCATAACTTTCGCCTTGGATTGCTTCTGGATAGATGTCACGGACGGTGTACAGGAAACAAGACAAAACAACATGCATATATGACTGAGTGGATCCAAAGCTAAGGAACCAAAAGGGAGACCCCTGCACAAGACCTGAGACTATCCCTGGCTGCTCAGCCTATGCAAAGATCCGAAAGGTGGAGGTTTGCATATCCACGTACCTCGACTATATAACCCCTGAACACCCTACAATAGTGAGGGGACACGACCACCGGCTCCCTACTCCAGACACGGAGGGAGTCAGGGTCACCTGGGATCCAGCAAACAGAAAATAACAGATAAAAGTTCAGCACTTAACTTTGTAGCAGACAGGAAAACAAGATCAGCATGCACACACACTCCAAGAGGAAGTATAAGCCGCCCAGCAATGCATTCTGGGGAGGAATTTAAAGGGAATCAATTAGTCCAACTCAATGACAGCTGAGAGAGGCTAACGAGATGAGGAACTGAACAGCACAACAAAGAGAACTCAAGGAGGAGGTTCTGAAAGGCCTCTGTCAGAGCTTCTCAGCTGTCTGGTTGTGACAATAGATTCCAGAGCTGCAATTTGAGATAGCAGCGAGATTGCCACAAGCTTTCCTCTGATAAAGGCTTTATGTGCCTCCCAGACTATGGTCTGGGAGGTGTCTGATGGGTTATTTTCCTGAAAGTATAGGGATAATTTATGAGATATACTTTTCAGGGTTTGGTCTGAGTCTAAAAAGGTCTCGTTCAGCCTCCAAGTCCTTTGCTGGTAGGGAGGGGAAAGATATAGATGTTGAAACTGGAGCATGATCTGAGATCGTTATGGATCCTATTTCTGATTTCCTAAGTGTATTTAAATGGTTGTCTGAAATAAGTATATAGTCTAGTCTCTGAAAAGAGTGATGCACTTGTGAGAAGTATGAATAATCCTTGGCGGAAGCATTCAAGTGTCCACTAAGTGATTCTTGGTCAGTATTTTTTGAATATTCCCTATTGCTTTTTGTGAGAGAGCTGATAGGCCTTTAGAGGTGTCCAAAATTGGGTTTAGGGATACATGTAGGTCCCCTCCTATTAATTTGATAACTTCAGCGAAAGTCTGGAATCTATCTAGTGTATTCTTAATCCATTATTATTGATTATTATTCGGGGCATAGATGCTAGCTAGCGAAACTATAGTGTGACCTATCTTCCCTTTTACAAATATGTAACTGCCTTCTGTGTCTGTAAGTGTTAGTATGGGTTCGAAGGATATATGTTTTGCTATATCTATGCTAACTCCTCTAGCTGCTTTCTTATATGTGGAATGAAACCAATTATTATAGTGTGTGCGTGGTAAGTTAGGTATTCTATTAGTTTTCAAGTGGGTCTCTTGTAGAAAGCAAATGTCTGATTTGCACTTCTTCAAGAGAGCAATTACCTGAGACCTCTTTTGAGGCGAGTTGAAGCCTCTAACGTTGAAGGAAGTGGTGGTTATAGTTGCCATGACTGTGGTATTTGGAGATGTGTGTTTGCTAGAGTCATACATCCGGGGAATGACCTGCGAAGTGGTATGGATCATAAGAACAAGAAAAATGTCAGAACAGTCTAACAAATCAACAAGATTAGGTCCTATTAGATGGGATCTTGAGATCAACTGTAAGAGGGACCATATTTCTCTGTATTGTTGAAAGCAGCCACTATGTTGGCTGTTTTTCTCCATACAGAGTGAGTATCCGGGGGCAGAGAATCAAAGGTGATTCCTGATCTGGCACCACAGACCTATGCTTCAAGCGTATAAGACATGTTATCAGTTATGTCTGCCATGAGTATTTCCGCATTGGTTCAGGGCCTGTCTGCAAGCAATAGTCAGTTTCCTTGATGGGGACGTTAGTGGAGGAAAGAAGGGAGGGAGGTGGATGCGAAGGGGGGGGGGGGGGGGTTCTTATTAGGACAGAGGTTTACTATTTTGCATGACAGTTGCTTATACTTAATGAGAATATGCATAGTATAGTATAAAAACATAATAGCATGAGAACGTGACATGATTAACATATCTTGGAACATATAAGGACACCCGGAGGTTTGCTGTTAAAGACACTTGTGGAGTCTGCAGTCGGTAAATCCCAGTCAGTATCCACGAGGTGCAGTTATAACTCCTAGCTTATTGCTATAGGGTTGTGTCTTGTTAATGGCAAAGTTGGAGGGAGCAAGTATATGGCATATCAGGGAATTATTTGAAAAGACTATATGACAAAGCAAAGACAGTAGTATTGGCTAGAAGGAAAGTGGATTGGAAAATAGAGGAGTGATAAAGAAGAGAAAGAGAGGGACAAGGACGAGAAGATGGAATATAAGAAGTGAGTTTTTAGTGTTACAGATAAGGGGGAGGGGAGGGGGGGGAAATCAGAGGCATAAAATGAGAGAGAGTAACTTCACATTATTTGAAGTAGCTGGCAGTTCTTTTTGGTGTTAAAAGTTGGATATTTCCCTTCAGGAACTGGCCTTGATCTCATCTTCTGTTGGATCTTGAAGGCTTGCTCTTTGTGGACACTGACCAAGGTTCCAGTCGTGGTAGTGGTGGTAGCTGTTTAGTGGAGCTGTCCAAAGGTAGCTAGGAGTCCACTGGTATGGGATAAGTCCCTAGATGCTTCCAGGCTTCTGGTTAGTCCGATGGGGTTCGGATGGTGCTGCGTCTGCCATATTTGCAGAAATTGAGACTGAAAGGGAAAAGCCAGCGGTATAGTATTCTTTAGTCTCTTAGATAGTCAGTTAAGGGCTTTAGCATTCTTCTTTTATTCAGCATGGACGGGGCAATATCTTGGTACATATGTATTTTAGTACCTTCGAAGCGTAGCTCTTTTTTCTCCCTCATCGATTATAGTAGGGCCACGGTATTTCTGAAGCTGAGTAAAACGCATATTACATCCCGTGGTGGTTCGCCCTTCTTTGGGACCTGGACGTAGGGATCTCTGGATCCTTTCAATTGTAATATTTTGCGCTTTTTAACTTCTCCAAGTATGTCTGTGAAAAGCTGTGAGGCAATGGCTTGTAATTCAGTTGCTTCTACGGTTTCTGGCAACCTTTAAGCCTGATATTTTTTCTCCTGCTCCGGTTCTCCTTGTCTTAACCTCCCTGACGGTATTCCCGAGCGTGACTCGGGGTTAATTTTCGCTGCCAGAAGCGGTAACCCCGAGTCACGCTCGGGGTAGATTGCAGAGGGAACCGCGGGTGTCCTTACGTAATCCCGGCGATCCGGCGATGTTCCCCGCTGTGATCGCCGGTGAGAGCCCCGGCGGATGTCTCATCTCTCTTCCTGGTTCCGCCTCTGTGAGCCGCAGCACGTCACAGAGGCGGAACTGGGCGGGAGATTCAAAAAAAATACATTGTATATAAAAGTCAAACACACACACATAAAGTTAGGTGATACAATCCTGTCAGATTACAATATCACCTCAGATTTGATCTGATCATTCTACACTGCCCTGACTGCCCTGGCTGTTTTTTCTAAGCAAAAAAAAAAATATATAAAAAAAATATATTTTTTACCATGGCATCAAAGCGTCACTTTAGCATCACCAAAGCGGGTTTGGATCAGATAAGTGACAGCGACAGCGACACAGAGCCCCTCGCAGAATTGAGCGACAGCAATAGCGATTCGTGGAAAGATTCATCATCCGACTCTGACACTGACCAGAGAAGTGGCGACAGCGACGAATCTGCACTTGAGCTCAGTGAGGTGCGCTCTTGGTGCCCTATTGATTGCGGTATGGATGCAGTACCACCGCCAAGATTCCCGTTTACAGGATCGCCTGGGATGAAGGTAGACGTTGATCACAATGATCCTTTGGCGTACCTAAAATTATTTCTGACTGATGACGTCATTGAAAAGATTGTCACGGAGACAAACCGCTACAAAGAGCAGCAATCCACTACTCTGCACAGCAAGTTTTCCAGAACCAGAAAATGGGAACCAGTGAGTAAGGAGGACATATGGAAATTTCTGGGGCTAATACTTCTTCAGGGGGTGGTGGGGAAACCCCTGCAGAAATGGTACTGGACTACCAATAAATTGCTGGCAACCCCATTTTTTGGCACCATCATGTCCGAGTACCGATTTTCCCTCATAATGAAGAATTTACACTTCACCAACAATGAGGAATTTGACGAAGCCACACATCCAGCGCCAAAACTGAAGAAGATCTGGGAAGTATTCCAAATGATCCTAACCAATTTCCAGCAGGCCTATGTGCCAGACAGAGACATCAGCATTGATGAAAGTCTGATGGCTTACAAAGGACGCCTCAGCTGGATTCAATACATCGCATCCAAGAGAGCGCGGTTTGGAATAAAATCTTATTTGCTCTGCGAGTCTACAACTGGCTATATATGGAATTCCATCATATACACCGGCAAAGGAACACAATTCAACCCCAGGTACAGCGACTATGGGATGGCAACGTCATCAGTCCTTTCACTGCTTGAACCATTGCTCAATCAGGGGTATTGTGTTACAACAGACAACTTTTACACGTCGCCTGAGCTGTACGAGTTTCTACTAAAAAACAAGACTGGCGGATATGGAACCGTTAGGGCCAACCGACGTGGCCTGCCATGTATGTTTTCCAAGAAAAAACTGAAAACAGGAGAAATGGTGGCCTGGCAGAAAGGAAAGATGATGGCAATGCGTTGGCGTGACAAAAAAGACGTGTGCCTAATGAGTACAGTACATAACACCTCCACTACCACGGTCCACACAAGAGGTGGGAAAGATGTCATAAAGCCACAACTTGTGATCGACTATAACAACACCATGGGAGGAGTCGATAGTGCCGATCAGGCGATGACATTCTATCCAGCTATGCGGAAGCAACAAAAAAAATACTACAAAAAAATATTCAGGCATCTCCTGGAACAATGTCTGTGGAATGCCTATATACTGTACAAAGGAAAGAGTGACAAGCCTCTTGTTCACTCTGACTTCATCTGGAAGGTGGCGGAGCAGATTTTTGTGAACTACCAAACGCCATCAGTGGCCGTGAACAGATCTGGACGTCGCGCTGTTGACGTTGTAAACCCAGAGAGGCTGACTGGTCGTCACTTTATGGATTACATCCCGCCAAGCGCAAAAAAGGCAGCACCTACAAGGATGTGTGTAGTTTGCTGCTCAAAGCGAGATGGAAATGGAAAAAAAATCCGAAAGGAAACCAGGTTCCATTGCCCTGATTGTGACGTTGGTCTATGTGCAGTCCCATGCTTCAAAATTTACCACACCCAGGATGTTTACTGAATTTTCTTTTGTTTGACAAATTTCATTATTAATTACATTACTGAATAAAATTATATTATTTATTAGATTATAACTCATGATTTTATTTTTTCGAACTTTATCACATCTGAGAGGTCTACTAGAGTCTTCTTTGGTCAGGTTTAAGTAAGTAATTACTAAGAATTGCAGGCCTACAATACATAACACCAAATTTCCATGCAAAAAAATGGTACCACTTTTGGAACAAAATTCCTGACATAATCATACCGCCAGGGAGGTTAAATTAGAAATAGAGCATTATTAAGAAAGTTTGTTTGAACTTCCCGGAGATTGGAGACTGCAGATGCTCTGTCTGCAAGAAGAGTCTGGTTTCCTTCCAAGGTCTCAACCCTATGACCCAGGGACCTCACATCTTCTCTCATTTCTCTCACCTCTTGTAATAAAGGCGCTAGTGCTTAGCTAGAGAGTCTTTAAGAAAGGCTCTCGTGAGGATAGTGTTATTTTCATCAGGTTGTGTATCGTCAACCTCTTCTCTCCCTCCTTCGGCTTCTGCGTATTCCTCTCCATCCTCCTCCTCTGCGTCCGGTATCGAGCGCTGTGGCGCCATTTTGTTTAAGCGCGCTGATGAAGGCGCTAGCTTTTTTCTGATAAAACGGTCCATATCCGTCTGTCCCTTTTTGTGTTTAGGGGTTGCCTGATGATCTCTAGTGTCCCTTACAATCTTGACCCTTTTCGTCTGAGTATGAGTGTCCTTTTATAAGAAATCACGGATCTGGGTAGCAGGAGCTCTGTCTCAGACCTCGCTCAGCGGTCAGCTTTTATTTTGTTTTTAATTAATTTCTTTCTTCCATGGCTGGCTAACAATGGCTGGCCGCACCCAGCCATTGTTATACTCCAGCACACTTTTTGCATTCTCTTTGCTTTTTAGCAAAGAGAAAGCAAAAAGTGTGCAGGAGTATAACAATGGTTGGGTGCGGCCAGTATACTTCTCTACTCTGCCAATATAAGACATAATAATCCTGAGCCAGGAGGTGGAGGTCCGAGTGGAGGAGGAGGCGGACATGGTGATGCAGGTGGAGGAGGCAGCTAACATTTTTATTTTATTTGTGGAAGCCCCAAAACATTCGGAAATAGGAGAGAGAACACACAAGGTGAGCTGGAGTATGACAATGGCTGGGTGCAGCCAGTACAGTATACCTCTCTACTCTCCCCAAGGTATGAACAAGTCCTGTGGGATCCATGCCTGGTTCATTTTAATGAACGTTAGCTTATCCACGTTGGATGTGGACAGGTGGATGTGCCAGTCCGTGATCATCCCCCCTGCCATGCTAAACACATGTTCAGACAATACACTTGCCACATGGCAGGGCAGCATCTCCAATGCGTAAAGGGAAAGCTCAGGCCATGTGCCCAATTTGGAGACTCAGAAGTTAAACGGGGCAGAACCATCAGTCAGTACGTGCAGATGTGTGGACATGTACTGTTCCACCTTGTTGCTGAAATGCTGCCTCCTGCTAAGACGGTCCATATCAGATGGTGGTGCTGGATGTTGTGGTGTGCTGACAAAGCTTTTCCACATTTTGACCATGCTAACCCTCCCTTCTGAGCTGCTGGCAGTGCCCCAGCTGCATTGGCAACTTCTTTCTCTTCCTCCTCCTTTGCCTCATGCTTCCACTCAGCCCCTGCTGTCAGGTAGAAACGTCATAAGTAGCACGTCTACCAGTACGTGCTTGTATTCACGCATCTTCTTATCGCGCTCCAGTGATGGAAGCAAGGATGGCACGTTGGTCTTGTTGCAGGGATGCAGCAGGGTGGCCACCCAGTAATCAGCACTGGTAAGAATGCGGTCAACTCATCGGTCTGCAGCATGTAGTCGCTCATGTGTGCCAGGCTGCCCAAAGGCAACGACAGTTATCCTCAGTGGGAGGTGTATTGTTGTGTCCTCATGCTCCAGTGATGCCTGTGAGTTGATTTGGGTGCCACCCTGCTGTGCTCCTCCTTCTCCTCATCATCATCCACTTCATCCTCCCAAATTTTGCCCTGGCTAAACAGTTGTGTACCTGGCCACTGTTGGTGCAGGAACCCACCCTCTGAGACACCTGTGGATGAATGGCCTGATAACAATGGGAATACTCCCTGTTCCTTCTCTGCCACATCCTCATCAATCATCGCCTAAAGCGTTTATTCAAGGAGACATAGAAGTGGGATAGTAACACTGAGGATGGCGTCATCGGCGCTGGCCATGTTGGTGGAAAACTCAAAACAGCTCAACACGGCACACATGTCCCCCATGGAGGACCACTCGCTGGTGGTGAAGTGTTGCTATTCTGCAGAACGACTCACTCTTAATCTATTTTTTCCAGTAACAAAGCAAGGGTTAACAGCCAAACAAAACTCAATATTTATTGCCCCGATTCTGTAGTTTGCAGAAACACCCCATATGTGTCCGTAAACCACTGTACGGGCTCAAAGTAGGGCGTAGAGGGAAAACTGCGCCATATGGTTTTTGGAGGGCAGATTTTGCTGGACTGGTTTATTTACAACCCCCCTGATGTACCCCTGGAGTAGAAACTCCCTAAAAGTGACCCCATTTAAGAAACTACACCCCTCAAGGTATTCATAACTGATTTTACAAACGTCGTTAACACTTCAGGTGTTGCACAAGAGTTATTGGCAAATAGGGATGAAATTTGAGAATTTCATTTTTTTGCCCAATTTTCCATTTTAACCCATTTTTTCCACTAACAAAGCAAGGGTTAACAGCCAAACAAGATTGTATTTTTATTGCCCTGACTCTGCGGTTTACAGAAACCCCCCATATGTGGTCGTACACTATTTTACGGCCACACGGCGGGGCGTAGAGGGAAAGGAGCGCCTTGTGGTTTTTGGAGGGCTGATTTTTATGGACTGGTTTATTTACACCTTGTCCTGTTTCAACCCCCCTGATGCACCCCTGGAGTAGAAACTCCCTAAAAGTGACCTCATTTTGGAAACTACGGGATAAGGTGGCAGTTTAGTTGGGACTATTTTTAGGGTACATATGATTTTTGGTTGCTCTATACTACATTTTTGTGAGGTAAGGTTACCAAAAATTTTAATTCTGAAATTTTATCTCCATTTGCCATTAACTGTTGAGGAACACCTAAAGTATTAATAAAGTTAGTAAAATCTGTTTTGTATACCTTAAGGAGTGTAGTTTCTTAGATGGGGTCACTTTTAGGGAGTTTCTACTCTAGGGGTGCATCAGGGGGGGCTTCAAAAGGGACATGTGTCAATAAAAAAGGCCATCAAAATCGACCTTCCAGAAACCATGTCGGTCCTTTCCTTTTTGCCTTTTAGTGATACAGCAGTTTAGGACCACAAATGTGGCGTTTCTGTAAACTGCAGTATCAGGGTAATAAATATTAAGTTTTGTTTGGTTGTTAACCCTTGCTTTGCTACCGAAAAAAATGGATTGAAATGGAAAACTGACAAAAATAGCTGTTTTGGCACCGTTTTTTTTTTTTACCGTGTTAATCTGGGGTGTTAGGTCATGGGGTATTTTTATAGAGGAGATTCTTATAGATGATGCCTAATAAGTCAACTTTTTTACAATTATTTAGGTTTTAGATAGGGATGAGCGAACTCGAACTGTATAGTTCGGGTTCGTACCGAATTTTGGGGTGTCCGTGACACGGACCCGAACCCGGACATTTTCGTAAAAGTCCGGGTTCGGGTTCGGTGTTCGTCGCTTTCTTGGCGCTTTTGTGACGCTTTCTTGGCGCTTTTTGAAAGGCTGCAAAGCAGCCAATCAACAAGCGTCATACTACTTGCCCCAAGAGGCCATCACAGCCATGCCTACTATTGGCATGGCTGTGATTGGCCAGAGCACCATGTGACCCAGCCTCTATTTAAGCTGGAGTCACATAGCGCCGCCCGTCACTCTGCTCTGATTAGCGTAGGGAGAGGTTGCGGCTGCGACAGTAGGGCGAGATTAGGCAGATTAACTCCTCCAAAGGACTTGATTAACTGATCGATCTGCAGCTGTGGATCATTGAGCTGCTGATCCTCAATTGCTCACTGTTTTTAGGCTGCACAGACCGTTTGTCAGTCTCATTTTTCTGGGGTGATCGGCGGCCATTTTGTGTCTTGTGGTGCGCCAGCACAAGCTGCGACCAAGTGCATTTAACCCTCAATGGTGTGGTTGTTTTTTGGCTAAAGCCTACATCAGGGTGAAGCTGTCACACCAAGTGCATTTAACCAGCAATAGTCTGTTCATTTTTTGGCCATATACAAAATCAGGGGCAAGCTGCGCCTGTCACCAAGTGCATTTAACCCTCAATGGTGTGGTTGTTTTTTGGCTAAAGCCTACATCAGGGTGAAGCTGTGACACCAAGTGCATTTAACCAGCAATAGTCTGTTCATTTTTTGGCCATATACAAAATCAGGGGCAAGCTGCGCCTGTCACCAAGTGCATTTAACCCTCAATGGTGTGGTTGTTTTTTGGCTAAAGCCTACATCAGGGTGAAGCTGTCACACCAAGTGCATTTAACCAGCAATAGTCTGTTCATTTTTTGGCCATATACAAAATCAGGGGCAAGCTGCGCCTGTCACCAAGTGCATTTAACCCTCAATGGTGTGGTTGTTTTTTGGCTAAAGCCTACATCAGGGTGAAGCTGTCACACCAAGTGCATTTAACCAGCAATAGTCTGTTTATTTTTTGGCCATATCCCAGTCTAATTCTGTCACTAAATCCATACCGGTCACCCAGCGCCTAAATACTAGGCCTCAAATTTATATCCAGCTAAATCTGTCCCTAGTGCTGTAGCTGGGCGAGTTATTTAGTGTCCGTTCAAGCACATTTCTTGTTCTGGGTTGAAATACAATTCCCAATTTAGCAATTTCATAATTTAGTGGTTCCTGCTATATCAGAGCTATTTGAAATCTATCCCAAAAAGGGTATATAATATTGAAGGTGCACATTGGGTCATTCAGAATAACTTCACACACACCCGCTACTGTGTATTTCCAAGTCTAATTCTGTCACTAAACCCATACCTGTCACCCAGCGCCTAAATACTAGGCCTCAAATTTAAATCCCTCTAAATCTCTCGTTACCGCTGTACTGTTGTTGCTGGGCAAGATATTTAGTGTCCGTCAAAGCACATTTTTTGTTCTGGGTTGAAGTACAATTCCCAATTTAGCAATTTCATAATTTAGTGGTTTCTGCTATATCAGAGCTATTTGAAATCTATCCCTAAAAGGGTATATAATATTGAAGGTGCACATAGGGTCATTCAGAATAACTTCACACACACCCGCTACTGTGTATTTCCAAGTCTAATTCTGTCACTAAACCCATACCTGTCACCCAGCGCCTAAATACTAGGCCTCAAATTTAAATCCCTCTAAATCTCTCGTTACCGCTGTACTGTTGTTGCTGGGCAAGATATTTAGTGTCCGTCAAAGCACATTTTTTGTTCTGGGTTGAAGTACAATTCCCAATTTAGCAATTTCATAATTTAGTGGTTTCTGCTATATCAGAGCTATTTGAAATCTATCCCTAAAAGGGTATATAATATTGAAGGTGCACATTGGGTCATTCAGAATAACTTCACACACACGCTTCTGTGCATTTCCAAGTCTAATTCTGTCACTAAATCCATACCGGTGACCCAGCGCCTAAATACTAGGCCTCAAATTTAAATCCCTCTAAATCTCTCGTTACCCACCGCTGTACTGTTGTTGCTGGGCAAGATATTTAGTGTCCGTCAAAGCACATTTTTTGTTCTGGGTTGAAGTACAATTCCCAATTTAGCAATTTCATAATTTAGTGGTTTCTGCTATATCAGAGCTATTTGAAATCTATCCCTAAAAGGGTATATAATATTGAAGGTGCACATAGGGTCATTCAGAATAACTTCACACACACGCTTCTGTGCATTTCCAAGTCTAATTCTGTCACTAAATCCATACCGGTGACCCAGCGCCTAAATACTAGGCCTCAAATTTAAATCCCTCTAAATCTCTCGTTACCCACCGCTGTACTGTTGTTGCTGGGCAAGATATTTAGTGTCCGTCAAAGCACATTTTTTGTTCTGGGTTGAAGTACAATTCCCAATTTAGCAATTTCATAATTTAGTGGTTTCTGCTATATCAGAGCTATTTGAAATCTATCCCTAAAAGGGTATATAATATTGAAGGTGCACATAGGGTCATTCAGAATAACTTCACACACACGCTTCTGTGCATTTCCAAGTCTAATTCTGTCACTAAATCCATACCGGTGACCCAGCGCCTAAATACTAGGCCTCAAATTTATATCCCGCTAAATCTCTCGTTACCGCTGTACTGTTGTTGCTGGGCAAGATATTTAGTGCCCGTCAAAGCACATTTTTTGTTCTGGGTTGAAGTACAATTCCCAATTTAGCAATTTCATAATTTAGTGGTTCCTGCTATATCAGAGCTATTTGAAATCTATCCCAAAAAGGGTATATAATATTCAAGGTGCACATTGGGTCATTCAGAATAACTTCACACACACGCTTCTGTGCATTTCCAAGTCTAATTCTGTCACTAAATCCATACCGGTCACCCAGCGCCTAAATACTAGGCCTCAAATTTATATCTCGCTGAATTTGAATACAATACATTGGGCCAAATAATATATTTGTTGTTGTGGTGAACCATAACAATGAGAAAAACATCTAGTAAGGGACGCGGACGTGGACATGGTCGTGGTGGTGTTAGTGGACCCTCTGGTGCTGGGAGAGGACGTGGCCGTTCTGCCACATCCACACGTCCTAGTGTACCAACTACCTCAGGTCCCAGTAGCCGCCAGAATTTACAGCGATATATGGTGGGGCCCAATGCCGTTCTAAGGATGGTAAGGCCTGAGCAGGTACAGGCATTAGTCAATTGGGTGGCCGACAGTGGATCCAGCACGTTCACATTATCTCCCACCCAGTCTTCTGCAGAAAGCGCACAGATGGCGCCTGAAAACCAACCCCATCAGTCTGTCACATCACCCCCATGCATACCAGGGAAACTGTCTCAGCCTCAAGTTATGCAGCAGTCTCTTATGCTGTTTGAAGACTCCGCTGGCAGGGTTTCCCAAGGGCATCCACCTAGCCCTTCCCCAGCGGTGAAAGACATAGAATGCACTGACGCACAACCACTTATGTTTCCTGATGATGAGGACATGGGAATACCACCTCAGCATGTCTCTGATGATGACGAAACACAGGTGCCAACTGCTGCGTCTTTCTGCAGTGTGCAGACTGAACAGGAGGTCAGGGATCAAGACTGGGTGGAAGACGATGCAGGGGACGATGAGGTCCTAGACCCCACATGGAATGAAGGTCGTGCCACTGACTTTCACAGTTCGGAGGAAGAGGCAGTGGTGAGACCGAGCCAACAGCGTAGCAAAAGAGGGAGCAGTGGGCAAAAGCAGAACACCCGCCGCCAAGAGACTCCGCCTGCTACTGACCGCCGCCATCTGGGACCGAGCACCCCAAAGGCAGCTTCAAGGAGTTCCCTGGCATGGCACTTCTTCAAACAATGTGCTGACGACAAGACCCGAGTGGTTTGCACGCTGTGCCATCAGAGCCTGAAGCGAGGCATTAACGTTCTGAACCTGAGCACAACCTGCATGACCAGGCACCTGCATGCAAAGCATGAACTGCAGTGGAGTAAACACCTTAAAACCAAGGAAGTCACTCAGGCTCCCCCTGCTACCTCTTCTGCTGCTGCCGCCTCGGCCTATTCTGCTGCTGCCGCCTCGGCCTCTTCCTCCGCCTCTGGAGGAACGTTGGCACCTGCCGCCCAGCAAACAGGGGATGTACCACCAACACCACCACCACCACCTCCGTCACCAAGCGTCTCAACCATGTCACACGCCAGCGTTCAGCTCTCCATCTCACAAACATTTGATAGAAAGCGTAAATTCCCACCTAGCCACCCTCGATCCCTGGCCCTGAATGCCAGCATTTCTAAACTACTGGCCTATGAAATGCTGTCATTTAGGCTGGTGGACACAGACAGCTTCAAACAGCTCATGTCGCTTGCTGTCCCACAGTATGTTGTTCCCAGCCGGCACTACTTCTCCAAGAGAGCCGTGCCTTCCCTGCACAACCAAGTATCCGATAAAATCAAGTGTGCACTGCGCAACGCCATCTGTAGCAAGGTCCACCTAACCACAGATACGTGGACCAGTAAGCACGGCCAGGGACGCTATATCTCCCTAACTGCACACTGGGTAAATGTAGTGGCAGCTGGGCCCCAGGCGGAGAGCTGTTTGGCGCACGTCCTTCCGCCGCCAAGGATCGCAGGGCAACATTCTTTGCCTCCTGTTGCCACCTCCTCCTTCTCGGCTTCCTCCTCCTCTTCTTCCACCTGCTCATCCAGTCAGCCACACACCTTCACCACCAACTTCAGCACAGCCCGGGGTAAACGTCAGCAGGCCATTCTGAAACTCATATGTTTGGGGGACAGGCCCCACACCGCACAGGAGTTGTGGCGGGGTATAGAACAACAGACCGACGAGTGGTTGCTGCCGGTGAGCCTCAAGCCCGGCCTGGTGGTGTGTGATAATGGGCGAAATCTCGTTGCAGCTCTGGGACTAGCCAATTTGACGCACATCCCTTGCTTGGCGCATGTGCTGAATTTGGTGGTGCAGAAGTTCATTCACAACTACCCCGACATGTCAGAGCTGCTGCATAAAGTGCGGGCCGTCTGTTCGCGCTTCCGGCGTTCACATCCTGCCGCTGCTCGCCTGTCTGCGCTACAGCGTAACTTCGGCCTTCCCGCTCACCGCCTCATATGCGACGTGCCCACCAGGTGGAACTCCACCTTGCACATGCTGGACAGACTGTGCGAGCAGCAGCAGGCCATAGTGGAGTTTCAGCTGCAGCACGCACGGGTCAGTCGCACTACAGAACAGCACCACTTCACCACCAATGACTGGGCCTCCATGCGAGACCTGTGTGCCCTGTTGCGCTGTTTCGAGTACTCCACCAACATGGCCAGTGGCGATGACACCGTTATCAGCGTTACAATACCACTTCTATGTCTCCTTGAGAAAACACTTAGGGCGATGATGGAAGAGGAGGTGGCCCAGGAGGAGGAGGAGGAGGAGGAGGAGGAAGAGGGGTCATTTTTAGCACTTTCAGGCCAGTCTCTTCGAAGTGACTCAGAGGGAGGTTTTTGGCAACAGCAGAGGCCAGGTACAAATGTGGCCAGCCAGGGCCCACTACTGGAGGACGAGGAGGACGAGGATGAGGAGGAGGTGGAGGAGGATGAGGATGAAGCATGGTCACAGCGGGGTGGCACCCAACGCAGCTCGGGTCCATCACTGGTGCGTGGCTGGGGGGAAAGGCAGGACGATGACGATACGCCTCCCACAGAGGACAGCTTGTCCTTACCCCTGGGCAGCCTGGCACACATGAGCGACTACATGCTGCAGTGCCTGCGCAACGACAGCAGAGTTGCCCACATTTTAACCTGTGCGGACTACTGGGTTGCCACCCTGCTGGATCCACGCTACAAAGACAATGTGCCCACCTTACTTCCTGCACTGGAGCGTGATAGGAAGATGCGCGAGTACAAGCGCACGTTGGTAGACGCGCTACTGAGAGCATTCCCAAATGTCACAGGGGAACAAGTGGAAGCCCAAGGCCAAGGCAGAGGAGGAGCAAGAGGTCGCCAAGGCAGCTGTGTCACGGCCAGCTCCTCTGAGGGCAGGGTTAGCATGGCAGAGATGTGGAAAACTTTTGTCAACACGCCACAGCTAACTGCACCACCACCTGATACGCAACGTGTTAGCAGGAGGCAACATTTCACTAACATGGTGGAACAGTACGTGTGCACACCCCTCCACGTACTGACTGATGGTTCGGCCCCATTCAACTTCTGGGTCTCTAAATTGTCCACGTGGCCAGAGCTAGCCTTTTATGCCTTGGAGGTGCTGGCCTGCCCGGCAGCCAGCGTTTTGTCTGAACGTGTATTCAGCACGGCAGGGGGCGTCATTACAGACAAACGCAGCCGCCTGTCTACAGCCAATGTGGACAAGCTGACGTTCATAAAAATGAACCAGGCATGGATCCCACAGGACCTGTCCGTCCCTTGTCCAGATTAGACATTAACTACCTCCCCATAACCATATATTATTGGACTCCAGGGCACTTCCTCATTCAATCCTATTTTTATTTTCATTTTACCATTATATTGCGAGGCTACCCAAAGTTGAATGAACCTCTCCTCTGCCTGTGTGCTAGGCCTAAATATATGCCAATGGACTGTTGCAGTGGTGGGTGACGTGAAGCCTCATTCTCTGCTATGACATGCAGACTGATTCTCTGCTGTCATGAAGCCAGATTGTCTGTTACGGGACCTCTCTGCTCTGCCTGTGTGCTAGGCCTAAATATATGCCAATGGACTGTTGCAGTGGTGGGTGACGTGAAGCCTCATTCTCTGCTATGACATGCAGACTGATTCTCTGCTGACATGAAGCCAGATTCTCTGTTACGGGACCTCTCTCCTCTGCCTGTGTGTGTGCTGGGCCTAAATATATGCCAATGGACTGTTGCAGTGGTGGCTGACGTGAAGCCTCATTCTCTGCTATGACATGCAGACTAATTCTCTGCTGACATGAAGACAGATTCTCTGTTACGGGACCTCCCTCCTCTGCCTGGGTGCTGGGCCTAAATATATGCCAATGGACTGTTGCAGTGGTGGCTGACGTGAAGCCTCATTCTCTGCTATGACATGCAGACTGATTCTCTGCTGACATGAAGCCAGATTGTCTGTTACGGGACCTCTCTCCTCTGCCTGGGTGCTGGGTAGTGTTGAGCGCGAATATTCGAAAAGCAAATTTTTTTCGCGAATATCGCAACTTCGCGATTTCGCGAATATTTCGAATATAGTGCTATATATTCGTAAAAACGAATATTCGTTTTTTGTTTCCCCCCCCCCCCCCCACAAAATTACAGTACACATATAATTAATTGTTTCCCAAAGGTCCAACAGCTCAGATCTTACTCACATTGCCTAGAAAGTGATTGAGGCGCGAATCTTCGTAAGGCGATTTTATTAGCGCACATGCGAATATCGGCACGTCCCAGAACAGAGGCAAAGGGCTTTGCATTCATACATTAGTGAATTGAGTTGCGAATCTTCGTAAGGCGATTTTATTAGCGCACATGCGAATATCTACACTTGTCCCAGAACAGAGGCAAAGGGCTTTGCATTCATACATTAGTGATTGAATTGAGCTGCGAATCTTCGTAAGGCGATTTTATTAACGCAAATGCAAATATCTACACTTGTCCCCAGAACAGAGAGGCAAAGGCCTGTGCATTCATAAAGTATAGCACCATATTCGCGAATACGTAGAACTTCGTAAAATTCGATTTACGAATATTCGTATTTTTTATTTTACTTTCCACCTTACAGATTACATTGATCTGTACTCTGTCAACTACTGTCATCACCCCCCACTGTATCTCGATTGATTCCCAAAAGTCTCACATTCCCTAGAAAGTGATTGAGGTGCGAATCTTCGTAAGGCGATTTTATTAGCGCACATGCGAATATCTACACTTGTCCCAGAACAGAGGCAAAGGCCATTGCATTCATACATTAGTGATTGAATTGAGTTGCGAATCTTCGTAAGGCGATTTCATTAGCGCACATGTGAATTTTGCATAGCATATGTATTATGCGATGCGAAAATTCGAATTATCGCATATGCGAAATAATAACGAATTTGAATAATCGCGAATATTTTACGAATATTCTTTCGAATATTCACAAAATTTCGCGAATTCGAATATGGGACATGCCGCTCAACACTAGTGCTGGGCCTAAATTTATGACAATGGACTGTTGCAGTGGTGGGTGACGTGAAGCCTCATTCTCTGCTATGACATGCAGACTGATTCTCTGCTGACATGAAGCCAGATTCTCTGTTACGGGACCTCTCTCCTCTGCCTGTGTGTGTGCTGGGCCTAAATATATGCCAATGGACTGTTGCAGTGGTGGCTGACGTGAAGCCTCATTCTCTGCTATGACATGCAGACTGATTCTCTGCTGACATGAAGCCAGATTCTCTGTTACGGGACCTCTCTCCTCTGCCTGTGTGTGTGCTGGGCCTAAATATATGCCAATGGACTGTTGCAGTGGTGGCTGACGTGAAGCCTCATTCTCTGCTATGACATGCAGACTAATTCTCTGCTGACATGAAGACAGATTCTCTGTTACGGGACCTCCCTCCTCTGCCTGGGTGCTGGGCCTAAATATATGCCAATGGACTGTTGCAGTGGTGGCTGACGTGAAGCCTCATTCTCTGCTATGACATGCAGACTAATTCTCTGCTGACATGAAGACAGATTCTCTGTTACGGGACCTCTCTCCTCTGCCTGGGTGCCGGGGCCTAAATATCTGAGAATGGACTGTTCCAGTGGTGGGTGACGGGAAGCCAGATTCTCTGCTATGGAACCTCTCTCCAATTGATTTTGGTTAATTTTTATTTATTTAATTTTTATTTTAATTCATTTCCCTATCCCCATTTGTTTGCAGGGGATTTACCTACATGTTGCTGCCTTTTGCAGCCCTCTAGCTCTTTCCTGGGCTGTTTTACAGCCTTTTTAGTGCCGAAAAGTTCGGGTCCCCATTGACTTCAATGGGGTTCGGGTTCGGGACGAAGTTCGGATCGGGTTCGGATCCCGAACCCGAACATTTCCGGGATGTTCGGCCGAACTTCTCGAACCCGAACATCCAGGTGTTCGCTCAACTCTAGTTTTAGACTATATTATCCTTTTTGATACAAAAAATATTTTTTTGTATCTCTAAAGTCTAAGAGTCATATATTTTTTTTTTTAGCTTATGCAGGGGCTCATTTTTTGCGGGATGAGAGGATATTTTTATTGGCACTATTTTGGGGGCTATATGACTTTTTGATCGCTTGCTATAAAACTTTTTGTGATGTAAGGTGACAATAAAGTTCTTTTTATGCACCGTCTTTTTTTTTTTGGACCATGTTAATCTGGGGGGTTAGGTCATGTGGTATTTTTATAGAGGAGATTCTTACGGATGCGGCAATACCTAATAAGTCAACTTTTTTACAATTATTTAGGTTTTAGACTATATTATCCTTTTTGATATAAGAATATTTTTTGTATCTCTAAAGTCTAAGAAACATAGAAACATAGAAACATAAAATGTGTTGGCAGATAAGAACCATTTGGCCCATCTAGTCTGCCCAATATACTATATACTATGGATAGCCCCTGGCCCTATCTTATATGAAGGATGGCCTTATGCCTATCCCATGCATGCTTAAACTCCTCCACTGTATTTGCAGCTACCATTTCTGCAGGAAGGCTATTCCATGCATCCACTACTCTCTCAGTAAAGTAATACTTCCTGATATTACTTTTAAACCTTTGCCCCTCTATTTTAAAACTATGTCCTCTTGTAGCAGTTTTTCTTCTTTTAAATATTCTCTCCTCTTTTAGCTTGTTGATTCCCTTTATGTATTTAAAAGTTTCTCTCATCTCCCCTCTGTCTCGTCTTTCTTCCAAGCTATACATGTTAAGGTCCTTTAATCTTTTCTGGTAAGTTTTATCCTGCAATCCATGTACTAGTTTAGTAGCTCTTCTCTGAACTCTCTCCAAAGTTTCAATATCCTTCTGGAGATTTGGTCTCCAGTACTGAGCACAATACTCCAAATGAGGTCTCCCTAGTGCTCTGTAGAGCGGCATGAGCGCCTCCCTCTTTCTACTGGTAATTCCTCTCCCTATACACCCAAGCATTCTGCTAGCATTTCCTGCTGCTCTATGACATTGTCTGCCTACCTTTAAGTCTTCTGAAATAATGATCCCTAAATACCTTTCCTCAGATACTGAGGTTAGGACTGTATCACTGATTTTATATTCTGCTCTTGGGTTTTTACGCCCCAGGTGCATTATCTTGCACTTATCAACATAAAATTTTAGTTGCCAGATTTTTGACCATTCCTCTAGTTTTCTAAGTCCTTTTCCATTTGGCGTTTCCCTCCAGGAACATCAACCCTGTTACAAATCTTTGTGTCATCAGCAAAAAGACACACCTTACCATTGAGGCCTTCTGCAATTTCGCTGATAAAGATATTAAACAATATGAGTCCCAGAACAGATCCCTGAGGTACCCCACTGGTAACAAGACCTTGGTCTGAATATACTCCATTGACTACAACCCTCTGTTGCCTGTCCCTCAGCCACTGTCTAATCCATTCAACAATATGGGAGTCCAAGCCCAAAGACTGTACTTTATTGATAAGCCTTCTATGTGGGACAGTATCAAAAGCCTTACTAAAGTCTAGATAAGCGATGTCTACTGCACCTTCTCCATCTATTATTTTAGTCACCCAATCAAAAAAATCAATAAGATTAGTTTGACATGATCTCCCTGAAGTAAACCCATGCTGTTTTTCATCTTTCAATCCATGGGATTTTAGATGTTCCACAATCCTCTCCTTAAGTATGGTTTCCATTCATTTCCCCACTATTGATGTCAGGCTTACTGGCCTATAGTTGCCCGATTCCTCCCTACTACCTTTCTTGTGAATGGGCACAACATTTGCTAATTTCCAATCTTCTGGGACGACTCCTGTTGCCAGTGATTGGTTAAATAAATCTGTTAATGGTTTTGCTAGTTCACCGCTGAGCTCTTTTAATAGCTTTGGGTGTATCCCATCAGGCCCCTGTGACTTATTTGTATTAATTTTAGACAGTTGACTTACAATCTCTTCCTCTGTAAAGACACATGCATCAAACGATTCATTAGTCTTCTTTCCTAACTTTGTTTTTAATTTGGTAATTCCTTGTTTTAGTTTCCTTTTTTCATTTATGTATCTGAAGAATGCCTTATCGCCTTTTTTCCCTGACTGAGCTAATTTCTCTTCTGCCTGGGCTTTAGAAGCTCCTATAACTTGTTTGGCCTCTCTCTGCCTAATCTTATAAATTTGCCTGTCATCCTAAATTCCTAAATGCTATATTTTAGTTTTTAATGATTTTGGCCACTTCTGCTGAGTACCACAGGGGTCTCTTCCTTGTTTTGCTTTTACTGACAAGCCTAATGCAATTTTCTGTTGCCTTCAATAGTGCCACTATTAAGTAGTCCCATTTCTCCTTTACTCCAATGAAAGTGTTCCAGTCTGATAGGGACTCGTATACCACTAATCTAATTTTAGAAAATTCATTTTTTCTAAAATCTAAAACTTTTGTTTTTGTGTGGTGTGACTCAGTCACTGTACTTATAGTAAACCACACTGACTGGTGATCACTAGATCCCAAGCTTTCCCCTACAGTAATATCAGATACCAAATTCCCATTTGTGAATACTAAATCTAAAATGGCCTCCTTCCGGGTTGGCTCTTCCACTACTTGCTGTAGAGATGGAATTTAGAATATCTGTACTCCTGGCAGAACTAGCTATTTTGGTTTTCCAGTTTACATCTGGAAGATTGAAGTCTCCCATAATGATAACTTCCCCCTTCAATGTTATTTTAGCTATTTCCTCAACTAGTAGATCATCTAATTCTTTGACTTGGCTAGGTGGTCTATATATCACACCTACACGAGTTACCTTATGATTATCAAGCTGCAAAGTAACCCAAACTGACTCTAAATTGTTCTCGCTAACTTGTATCAAATTCGATTTTATGCTATCTTTCACATACAGGGCCACCCCTCCCCCCTTCTTGCCTTCTCTGTCTTTCCTGTATAGAGAGAACCCTGGTATTGATATATCCCAGTCATTACTCCCCTTGAACCACATCCCAGTAACAGCCACTACATCTATATTCTCAGATGCCATTATAGCCTCAAGTTCATTGATCTTATTCCCTAAGACTGCGAGCATTTGTAGACAAGACTCTGAGCTTGTCATTTCATAAACCTTTGTGCTACTGGCCTCTTCTGGCATTGTTCCGGGGGGCAGTCGGACTGCTGGATTATCACTCTTTTGCTCCCCTTTCCTAGTTTAAATGCTTCTTAGCAAATACTTGGAACTGTTCACCGAGGACATTCGTTCCCTTGAGAGAAAGATGCAAACCATCTTTCTTGTACAGTTCTCTTCCATTCCAACAAGAGCTAACATTAGACACAAAGCCAAACCCTTGGTTCAGACATCATTCACCAAGCCATACATTGAATTCCTTAATGCGCATCTTCCTGTCATGCTGAAGGTTATGCACAGGCAAAACTGCAGAGAATGAAACAGTTGATGCAACCTCCCGTATATCCTTTCCAAGTGTGTGAAAAGCTTCTTTCACCTTTGAAACCTCATTGCAAGCCAGATTGTTTGTCCCAAGATGGAGAATAACATCCACTTTTCTTTCCTGCTTTGCTTGCCTAACAATATTAAGGATCCGTCGTCTATCCCTGCTAGCGGTAGTCATTTTTTTTGTTTTTTAGCCGATTATCTTATGTAGGGGCTCATTTTTTGCGGGATGAGAGGGCGGTTTTATTGGCACTATTTGGGGGGTTATATGACTTTTTGATCGCTTGCTATTAAACTTTTTGTTATGTAAGGTGACAAAAAAAGTTCATTTTTTTGCACCTTTTTTTTATTTTGGACCATGTTAATCTGGGGGGTTAGGTCATGTGGTATTTTTATAGAGGAGATTCTTACGGATGCGGCAATACCTAAAAAGTCAACTTTTTTACAATTATTTAGGTTTTTGACTATATTATACTTTTTGATACAATTTTTTTTGTTGGGGCTATATGACTTTTTGATCGCTTGCTATTAAACCTTTTGTTATGTGAGGTGACCAAAAAGTTATTTTTTTTGCACCTTTTTTTTGGATAGTTTTAATCTGGGGGGTTAGGTCATGGGGTATTTTTATAGAGGAGATTCTTACGGATGCTCAATACCTATTAAGTCAACTTTTTTTTACAATTATTTAGGTTTTAGACTATATTATCCATTTTGATACAATTTTTTTTTATGTATCTCTAAAGTCTGAGTAATTTTTTATTTATTTTTTTAGCCGATTATCTTATGTAGGGGCTTATTTTTTGCGGGATGAGAGGACAGTTTTATTGGCACTATTTTGGGGGCTATATAACTATTTGATCGTTTGCTATTAATTTTTGTTATGTAAGGTGACAAAAAAGTTCCTTTTTTGCACCGTTTCTTTATTTTTTTGGACCGTGTTAATCTGGGGGGTTATGTCATGGGGTGTTTTTATATAGAAGATTCTTACGGACGCGGCAATACCTAATAAGTCAACTTTTTTACAATTAT
This sequence comes from Bufo gargarizans, assembly GCF_014858855.1. Lineage (NCBI taxonomy): Eukaryota > Metazoa > Chordata > Amphibia > Anura > Bufonidae > Bufo > Bufo gargarizans. Next base: position 719,960,453 of record NC_058081.1, on the reverse strand, counting down.
TTATGTTTTAGACTATATTATATTTTTTGATACAAAATTTTTTTTTTGTATCTCTAAAGTCTGAGTCTTTTTTTTTGTTTGTTTTTTAGCCGATTATCTTATGTAGGGGCTCATTTTTTGCGGGATGAGAGGGCGGTTTTATTGGCACTATTTTGGGGGCTATATTACTTTTTGATCGCTTGCTATTAAAAAAATTTTTTTATGTAAGGTGACAAAAAAAGTTCTTTTTTTGCATCGTTTTTTTTTTTTTTTTTGGACCATGTTAATCTGGGGGGTTAGGTCATGGGGTATTTTTATAGAGGAGATTTTTACTGACACGGCGATACCTAATTTGTATACTTTTTTTAAAAATGTTTAGTTTTTACAATTTTTTGGGGTGTCTCAAGTCTGAGAACCAGTTTTTTTTATCCGATAGTCAGTGGATAAATTGGGATATAAATTTAGTACTCCATGGAAGTGTGGTACTCCCTGAAGCAACCGTCAATGCAGAGGCCCATATGATCGGGGCACGTGTCGCACTGAGTAGTGGTGTCCTTCCGTATCCCTCTCCTGCGACACACTCTGCACTTTTTTGGGGTTCGTCCCTTCTTTACAGTATGGGGGACGATCCAGGCGCCTACAGTTCCTGAGGTACTCCGGCCTGTTATTTCCCAGTCTTAAAAGTTAAGGGCCTTGAGAACTGCCTCTTAGAACTGAAGGAATGTCCCTGTGTTGCCAGCGCTCCGGGACAGCACAAAAGAGTTGTACAAGGCAACCTGCACCAAGTAGACTGCAACTTTTTTATACCATGCCTTGGTTTTGCGAATGGCGTTATATGGCTTGAGGACTTGATCAGAGAGATCAACTTCTCCCATATACCGATTGTAGTTGACGATACAATCGGGCTTGGGGACCGTTGCCGCGGTACCTCGCACAGGGACAGGAGTGATGCCGTTACCATGAATTGTGGACAGTACAAGGACATCCCTCTTGTCCTTATATCTGACCAGCAACAGGTTTTCACTGGTAAGGGCACGGGTCTCACCCCTGGGAATAGGTACCGGGAGGGGGTAGGCAGGGAGGCCACGTTGATTTTTCCACACGGTCCCACAAGCGGACGTGAATCTGGCGGCAAAGGACTGGAACAAGGGGATACTAGTATAAAAGTTATCCACGTACAGGTGATAACCTTTATTTAGCAGTGGGTGCATAAGGTCCCACACAAGTTTTCCACTAACACTGGACATTCTGGGGGTTGAATATGGGAATCTCGCCCCTCGTACACACGAAACTTGTAAGTGTACCCTGAGGTACTCTCACAAAGTTTGTACAGCTTCATGCCATACCTCGCCCGCTTTGAAGGCACATACTGGCGGAAAATGAGTCTCCCCTTGAATGCAATGAGAGACTCATCAACCGCGACCTCCCTTCTAGGTACATAGGCCTGTACAAATTTGGCCCCAAAGTGATCGATGACCGGCCATATCTTATACAGATGGTCATAGGCAGGATCACCTTGGGGGGGACATGCTGCATTATCTGAATAATGCAGGCATTTCCGAATGGCCTCAAACCGGGTACGTGTCATGGCCGTACTGTAAAGTGGGGTCTAGTAGAGGATGTCCCCACTCCAGTAATGCCTGACACTAGGTTTCTTGACTAGGCCCATGTGCAGCACGAGGCCCCAAAATGTCCTCATCTCGGCTGCACTGACCACAGCCACCGGGCCTAGCCGAAAAGGAGCCCGGGTGTTGAGCAACGAACTGTTGGGCGTACAGGTTCGTCTGCTCCACCATTAGATTTACCAGTTGGTCATTGAAAAAAAAAGACTAAAAAAGTCATATTCAGTGAAGCCCACTGTGGAAATCTGGATTCCTGATTGGCCTACAAACTCATTAATCACGGGCTCAAATGTAATGCCGCCGACGCGACGGCCTTCTCTTCGTCTGCCGCGCTCCTTGCTTTCCACCGTGGAACGCGGAAGACGTGCGGGCGCTCCAGGTTGTGACGCGGCGGCTGCGTTCCACGGTGGAACGCGGAAGTCGTCCGGGCCAATCAGAAGGTCCTATGACACTTCCTGGTGCTATTTAAAGGGGCTGGTGAGGCGGCATGGCGTGCTGTGATTGTAGTCGGTACGCCTGCTGCCTCACCACCTGTGTTTGGGACATCTAGAGACAAGCTTGCTCGGCTCCCTCACTATCATCTGGGAGACGGATCCGCACCGCAACCGGACCCGCTCCAGCTACACCGCTGACATCTGCAAGACGGATCCGCACCGCAACTGGACCTGCTCCAGCTACACCGCTGACATCTGCGAGACGGATCCGCACCGCAACTGGACCCGCGCCAGTACCCCCGCTGCCAGCTGGAAGACGGATCCGCTTAGGAACCGGACCCTTCTCATCGCCTCACTAACATCAAGAAGACGGATCCGCTCTGCCCTGAAACTACGGTCTCCAAGGGAGTCTCCACCACCGCATAGCCGCTGCCAACCGCAAGTACCCTCTCTGTGAGAGAGCACCTCTCCTTACTACATACAGGCTGAGATAACTGTGTAGGTCCCTTGTTGAGTGGCCTCTGTTAACCCCGCGGCAGCTACCACATTCTTGTATGTTAAACACCTACCCGCAGTCTATGAAGCAATAGTACTGCGCCGACCAGAGTTCTTTTCTCCTGATCACGTGATGGTAGAATCTCAAACTCACCGTTAAGGTTGTGAGTGACGCCTGAGATTCATATCTGATTGATCCTAATAAATCCGCAGTTGAGATCCACTGTTGAAAAATTGTAGGCGTGACAGTATCACAGCACCCGTAAAGATGGATCCAGCGGAACTCGCTAGACATATGGTTTCTTTGTCTCAGAGAGTCGAGACCCTGTCTGCCTCTGTGCAGGACCTGCAGCTGGAGAACCAAAGATTGCGTACTTTGGTTAACCAAAACGCAGGTGCTGCACCTCCCAGAGAGGGACCTGAACCCAAGGTCTGTGCCCCCGAACCCTTCTCCGGGGATAGGAAACTATTCCGTCAGTTCATAAGTTCGTGCAGACTCATGTTTGATCTGCGGCCACGCACTTATTACAATGACCGTATAAAGGTTCTCACACTCATCTCCTACCTTAAAGGGGAACCCCGAGCCTGGGCCGAGACCTACTTTGATGAAGAGGATGAGGTCCTAGATTCCTTCCCCAGATTCATGGAGGCCATGGCACTCCTCTATGATGACTCCAGTAAACAATTGACCGCAGAGACTGCCATCAGAGCACTTAAACAAGGCCGCCGACCAGTCGAAGATTATATAGCCGAGTTTAAACGGTGGGCCAGGGAGACGGAGTGGAATAATCTCAGCCTTCGTAACCAATTCCGCCTCGGCCTTTCGGAGGCCTTGAAAGATGAGATTGCCCGAGATGAGTTACCCCCCACCTTAGACGACCTTATCCAACGCTCTGTTACAATTGACCGCCGCCTTCGTGAACGGAGAGCAGAGAGAGTCTTTTCCCCCACACCAGCTGTAAGAGGAGCCAGATCTACCCCTAAAGAGGAGCAAATGGAGCTGGGAACCTTGCGAGGACCCCTCACGCCGGCTGAAAAGGCCAGGAGACGCACGCTGAACCTATGTCTCTACTGTGCCTCCCCTGACCACGTAGTAGACGACTGCCCGGCGGTTAAAAAGAAGACAGAAGGTAGGGAGATACATATCTGTAAATTGACACATAGTCTTTGCCACCGCAATTCTTACATATACATTTCTCTCAGCTTACAGTGGGATACCGAGAGGATTATCGTCAAGGCCATGATAGACACCGGAGCCTGTGGCAACTTTATAGATTCACATCTGGTTAAATCCTATAAAATACCCCACACCTTGAAGCAGAACCCGGTCTCAATTACTTTCTTAGATGGGTCCACATCCCCTTCTGGACCAATCTCTCACCACACCCAACCATTACTCGTGGCCTGTGGAGAGGGTCACATCGAACACCTTATGTTTGATGTCATTTCCTCTCCCATGTTCCCTGTAGTATTGGGGCTTCCCTGGATCAGACTGCACCAACCCTCTCTCCTCTGGCCTAAAGGGGAGGTACAGTTGGATTCCCACTACTGTACCTCCACTTGTTATCCAAACACTGCACTCATGCAGATCGCTCCCACGGGGATACCTCCCCATCTCGCTGAATTTGAAGACGTTTTCAGCCAATCAGGTGCAGCCACACTTCCCCCACATAGACCCTATGACTGCCCTATTGACCTCATTCCAGGCAGTCCTCTTCCTACGGGCCGCATTTATCCGCTTTCCCAACCCGAATTAGTCCACCTGAAGGCCTACTTAGACGAGAACTTAAAAAAGGGTTTCATAAGGCCCTCAACCTCACCTGCTAGTGCAGGGATGTTCTTTGTGAAAAACAAAGATGGCGGATTAAGGCCAATAATTGATTACAGGGGTCTCAACAAAATTACCATAAAAAACCGCTACCCTCTTCCACTCATCCCCGAACTGATCGAGAGGTTACAATCATCCCGTATTTTCACCAAACTCGACCTCAGAAGCGCATATAACTTGATCAGGATCCGGGAGGGAGATGAGTGGAAGACGGCATTCAGAACCAGATACGGACTGTTCGAGTACATGGTAATGCCTTTCGGGTTGTGCAATGCCCCGGCAACGTTCCAGCATTTCGTTAACGACATCTTTCGAGATCTGCTGGACGTCTGCGTGGTAATCTATTTGGATGACATTCTGGTGTACTCGGACAGTCCTACCGACCACAGGAGGCACCTAAGATGGGTGCTGTCCCGTCTTCGGGTCCACTCCCTTTTCGCTAAATTAGAGAAATGTATCTTCGAACAGCCTTCCATTTCCTTCCTGGGATATCACATCTCCCCCCAGGGGATTCAAATGGATCAGTCCAAAGTGGAATGCATTCAGGCCTGGCCTGTGCCCCACACACGCAAAGCACTCCAACGATTTCTAGGCTTTTCCAACTATTACCGGAAATTCATAAAAAATTTCTCAGAGATAGTAAAACCCTTGACAAGACTAACCAGTACTACAATACCCTATACATGGTCCTCCGACGCCCAAAAGGCGTTCGAAATACTCAAACAGAGATATACCTCAGCTCCCATACTCCAACTGCCCAACCCCGATTTCCATTTTGTTCTAGAAGTTGATGCTTCCCACCTCGCCATTGGAGCAGTTCTATCGCAACAACCATCCCTTTCTGATCCCTTGCACCCAGTTGCATACTACTCCCGAACTCTCAATACTGCTGAAAAGAATTACCCCATTGGGGAAAAGGAGCTGTTAGCTATTAAGGATGCTCTGGGCAACTGGAGACATCTTTTGGAAGGAGCCAAACATCCCATCATGATCTACACTGACCACCGCAATTTACAGTTCCTCAAAACTTGTAAAACCATGTCGGCAAGGCAAGTACGGTGGAGCCTTTTTTTTTGATCGTTTTGATTTCCATATATCTTACAGACCAGGTTCCAAAAACACAAAGGCTGACTCTCTCTCCAGGTTATACGAGGAGAGTACTGACACAGAACCTCCTGCCCTACTACTTCCGGCAAACCGGTTCGTGGGTCTCACCACGGGATTCAAGGAGCTCTTGAAACATACTCCCTCTGCAGGGGATCCTCCTGCTCCTCCGGGGTTAACAACGATCGATGGATTTCTTTTCAAAAACGACAAACTTTACATCCCTCCTAGAATGCAACCATCTGTTATTCGACTCATGCATGACACACCCCTAGCGGGCCACCCAGGCATCACCAAAACCTTGGAGCTTGTACGCAGGAAATTCTGGTGGCCAGACATGACCAAATCCATCCACGAATATGTCTCCACCTGTGATGTCTGTGCCTCTACCAAAACCGACAGAAAGCCTCCCTATGGGTTACTGATGTCACTAGAAACACCCACCAGACCTTGGCAGATGGTCTCTGTCGATTTTATAGTCGACCTCCCTCGCTCAGAGGGTTGCAACACCATCATGGTTACTGTCGACCTACTAACCAAAATGGCTCACTTCTCCCCACTTAAAAAATTACCATCTTCAAAAGAAACCGCCCAAACCTTCCTCAGTCAAGTCCTTCGATTACACGGTTTACCCTCCGTAATTATTTCCGACAGGGGCAGTCAGTTTGTATCAAAATTTTGGAAGGCACTTTGCACAGCCCTCCAAATTGATCACAGAATGTCAACCGCATACCACCCACAAACTAACGGCCAAACAGAGCGAGTAAACCAGTGTCTAGAACAATACATTCGATGCTATTGCAGCCATCTCCAAGATGACTGGTTCGATCTACTACCTCTCGCCGAGTTTGCATACAACAATTCAATGAACTCCTCCACTCAATACTCTCCTTTCTATGCAAACTACGGTTTCCACCCCACCAACCTGCCCCCTGATTACTTACCCGGGAACGTTCCTGCAGTTCAGGACTATCTCGAATGTCTAAGAGAGACTTCCCTTACAATACAAGGTAACCTAAAGACCGCAAAGGAGCGACAAAAAAGACATTATGACACTCGACACTCTAATCCCCCCGCATACTGTGTGGGAGACATGGTGTGGTTGTCTACGAGAAATCTCCGCCTTAACGTGCCCGCTAGGAAACTCGGTCGTCAATACATCGGGCCATTTCCCATCGAGAAAGTCCTGAATCAAAATGCGGTTCGCCTAACTCTTCCTCCCGACTGGAAAATCCATCCCTCCTTCCATGTCTCCCTGCTTAAACCGTACAAACCTAACCGACTCCCCCTTAGAGCCTTCCCCCCTGGCCCCCCAATTCAGGTCCAGGGTGAGGTTGAGTACGAAGTCGACAAGATACTCGACTCCCGTAAAAGGGGATCATCTATACAGTATCTCATACGATGGAAGGGTTATACTCCTGCGGATGATTCTTGGGAAGACTCGCGGGACGTACATGCTCCTAGATTGACCCGTTTGTTCCATCGTAGGTATCCTGATCGGCCTACTCCCAGGGAGAACTCCGGAGGCGTTCCTTTGAGGGGGGGACACTGTAATGCCGCCGACGCGACGGCCTTCTCTTCGTCTGCCGCGCTCCTTGCGTTCCACCGTGGAACGCGGAAGACGTGCGGGCGCTCCAGGTTGTGACGCGGCGGCTGCGTTCCACGGTGGAACGCGGAAGTCGTCCGGGCCAATCAGGAGGTCCTATGACACTTCCTGGTGCTATTTAAAGGGACTGGTGAGGCGGCATGGCGTGCTGTGATTGTAGTCGGTACGCCTGCTGCCTCACCACCTGTGTTTGGGACATCTAGAGACAAGCTTGCTCGGCTCCCTCACTATCATCTGGGAGACGGATCCGCACCGCAACCGGACCCGCTCCAGCTACACCGCTGACATCTGCAAGACGGATCCGCACCGCAACTGGACCTGCTCCAGCTACACCGCTGACATCTGCGAGACGGATCCGCACCGCAACTGGACCCGCGCCAGTACCCCCGCTGCCAGCTGGAAGACGGATCCGCTTAGGAACCGGACCCTTCTCATCGCCTCACTAACATCAAGAAGACGGATCCGCTCTGCCCTGAAACTACGGTCTCCAAGGGAGTCTCCACCACCGCATAGCCGCTGCCAACCGCAAGTACCCTCTCTGTGAGAGAGCACCTCTCCTTACTACATACAGGCTGAGATAACTGTGTAGGTCCCTTGTTGAGTGGCCTCTGTTAACCCCGCGGCAGCTACCACATTCTTGTATGTTAAACACCTACCCGCAGTCTATGAAGCAATAGTACTGCGCCGACCAGAGTTCTTTCCTCCTGATCACGTGATGGTAGAATCTCAAACTCACCGTTAAGGTTGTGAGTGACGCCTGAGATTCATATCTGATTGATCCTAATAAATCCGCAGTTGAGATCCACTGTTGAAAAATTGTAGGCGTGACATCAAATCGCTCTGGGGTACACCAGACAAGTTCACCAGCAGGGGGCTCTGGTGGATTTAACTGGTGGGCCGGAAAACTAGTACGAGCCCCAGAGCTGCTCGTACTAGGGTGGGCCACAGGGTCCCTAGCATGGCGGTCCCCTTGCTCCGCCTGGCGGCGTCTTCGCCGCCTTGGGGGCTCATCATCATCGCTAGATGAGGAGGAGGACGCGGATGACAACAGGAAAGTGGGGTCATACTCGTCCTCACTAGGACTCTCGGACTCAGAGGCAAGATGGGCGTATGCCTCCTCGGCCGAGAACATCCGGCGGGCCATAGGGGAGTGTGTGTCTGCGTGTGTGTGTGCGTGTAAATATTTATTCAGTTTGCGTGTGTGTGGGGGCACGGGTATTCACGTACTTATCCCTAAAACTAACAGAAAAAAAAAAGACTAACAAAAAAAAAGGGGAAAAATGTGGAAAAAAAAAAATATTAAAAATTAAAAACCTCTGATCAACCATCCGAAGTTGATCAGCGGTGGGGTGTGCGATGCGCTAACAGTGGCCGGATGCTAAGAGTGCCGGCCACAGTCAGCGTACTCACAATATATTTTTTTTAAATGCCTGCGCCCCGGTTTGCTGCGATCGCCTACTCCGGGGGGTCACAGGATCCCCCTGCACATTTGCCCCAGGTGCCTGCTCAATGATTTGAGCAGGCACCGGGTTCTGATCACCGCCTGCCGCGTGGCGGTGATCGAAAATACACAGAGCGTAAAGGTACGCCCTGTGTCCTTAAGTACCAGGACATAAGGGCGTACCTGTACGCCCTGTGTCCGGAAGAGGTTATAGGGGTGGTCACTGTGAACGTCACTGTTAAAGAGGCGGTCATTGTGAAAGTCACTGTTAAAGGGGCGGTCACTGTGAAAGTCACTGTTAAAGGGGCAGGCACTATTAAAGGGGCGGACACTGTGAAGTTCATTGTTAAAGGGGAAGGCACTGTGGAGGTCAATGTTAAAAGGGCGGCCACTATGGAGGTCACTGTTAAAGGGGCGGGCACTGTGAAGATCACTGTTAAAGAGGTGGGTACTGTAGAGGTCACTGTTATGGGGGAAATTGTCTATATCTTTTTCATAAAATGAAATAGATGAAATATACTCGTGCGAAGCCGGGTCCTTCTGCTAGTATATATAAAAATGACTGGACCGATCTTCACCAAATTTGGCACACATGTACATCTGGTGTCCGGGAAGGTTTTAGACCGGGTCTCAGCTCTCTAGGACGTACCGTTCCTGAGATATTCCCCCGAAAAATAGCCCCCCCAAATACAAGCCTGCAAGTCTGCCATAAACACAGTTTTACTCCAGGTTTCTATAGCAACCCAGCCATTTTTCTTTACTGCTTAATGTGTTGGGTACTGTGGAGGTCACTGTTTTTAAAGGGGCAGGCACTGTGGAGGTCATTGTTATTAAAGGGGCGAGCTCTATGAAGGTCCCTGTTAAAGGGGCGGTCACTGTGAAAGTCACTGTTAAAGGAACTGTCACTTTGAAAGTCACTGTTAAAGGGGCAGCCACTGTGAAAGTAACTGTTAAAGGGGCAGTCACTGTTAAAGGGGCGGTCACTGTGAAAGTCACTGTTAAAGGGGCGGTCACTGAAAGTCACTGTTAAAGGGGCGGTGACTGTGAAAGTCACTGTTAAAGGGGTGGTCACTATGAAAGTCACTTTTAAAGGGGCGGCCACTGTGAAAGTCATTGTTAAAGGGACGGTCACTGTAAAAGTCACTGTTAAAGGGGTGGTCACTGTGAAAGTCACTTTTAAAGGGGCGGCCACTGTGAAGTCACTGTTAAAGGGGCGGTCACTGTGAAAGTCACTGTTAAAGGGGCAGGCACTATTAAAGGGGCAGGCACTATTAAAGGGGCGGGCACTGTGAAGTTCATTGTTAAAGGGGAAGGCATGTGGAGGTAAATGTTAAAGGGGCGGCCACTGTGGACGTCAATGTTAAAGGGGAGGGCACTGTGGAGGTCATTGTTAAAGGGGTGGGTACTGTAGAGGTCAATGTTATGGGGAAACTCAATATCTTTTTGCGACACACAGAAACATAGCCGTGCAAAGCCGGGTCCTTCTGCTAGTCTCATATATATAAAAAAGAGTTTCTGTCTGTCTGTCTAGACGTCTAGACGTTCTTTATGCGCGATCAAACAACTGGACTGATCTTCACCAAATTTGGCACACAGGTACATCAGGTGTCCAGGCAGGTTTTCTACCCAGTCTCAGCACCTTGGGACGTATCGTTCCTGAGATATTCCCAGAAAATGACCTGCATTAGCCAATAAAAGCCAGCAGGCCTTTCACTTAAATCCGAACTGCCATTTACATGGTCACATGTCCCTTATTAGCCAATAGAAGCTCGCAGGTCCTAGTCCAGGTTGCCATAACAACTGATCACAGGTTTTAGCAGTGCTCAGGTCCTTAAATATTCAGTCATATGACGTATGACAGCACAACTTCAATGCTACATGTATGGGTGGCAGGGTCCACTATTAAACGGACGAGCGCTGTGGAGTTAAATGTTAAAGGGGCGGGCACTGTGGAGGTTGCTGTTAAAGTGGCAGGTACTGCAGAGGTTACTGTAAAAGGGGAGGGCACTATGAAGGTCACCAATAAAGGGGCAGCCACTATGAAGGTCACTGTTAAAGGGGTGGTCAATGTTAAAGGGGCAGGCACTGTGGAGGTCACTGTTAAATAGGTATTTAATGTTAAAGGGGCGGGCACTGTGGAGGTCATTGTTAGAGGGGGAACACTGTGGAGGCCAATGTTAAAGGGGCGGGCACTGTGGAGGTCACTGTTAATTGGGGCGGACACTGTGGAAGTCACTGTTAAAGGGACGGGCACTGTGAAGGTCACGGTTAAAGGGGCAGCAACTATGCAGGCCACTTTTAAAGAAGTGGTCAATGTTAAAGGGGCGGGCATTGTGGAGGTAACTGTTAAAGGAGCGGGTACTGTGGAGGTCACTGTTAAAGGGTTGAACATTGTGGAGGTCACTGTTAAAGGATCGCACATTGTGGAGGTCACTTTTAAAGGGGCAGTCACTGTGGAGGTCACTGTTAAAGGGGCAGGCACTGTGCAGGTTACTGTTAAAGATGCGGTTACTGTTAAAGAGATGAGCACTGTAGAGGTCACTGTTAAAGGGGCGGACACTATGGAGGTCATTGTTAAAGGGGCGGGTACTGTAGAGGTCACTGTTATGGGGGAAACTGTTGATATCTTTTTACGACACACGGAAACAGAAAATGAAATAGATGAAATATACCCGTGCGAAGCCGGGTCCTTCTGCTAGTCTCTTATATATATAGGAATGAGTTTCTGTCTGTCTAGACGTCTGGACGTTCTTTATGCACAACCAAATGACTGTACCGATCTTCACGAAATTTGGCACACATGTACATCAGGTGTCCAGGAAGGTTTTTTCATCTCTCTAGGACATACCGTTCCTGAGATATTCCCACAAAATGACCTGCATTAGCCAGTAGAAGCCAGCAAGTCTTTCACTCATATCCCAACTGCAAAACACACAGTCACATGTCCCTTATCAGCCAATAGAAGCTCGCAGGTCCTACTCCCGGTTGCCATAACAACTGATCACAGGTTTTAGCACTTCGCAGGTCCTTAAATATTATTATTATATTATATATATGAAGTATGACGGCACAACTTCACTGCTACATGCATGGGGGGCAGGGGCCACTATTAAACGGACGGGAGCTATGGAGTTCACTGTTAAAGGGGCTGACACTGTGGAGGTCACTGTTAAAGGGGCGGACACTGTAGAGGTCACTGTTAAAGGGGTGGGCACTATTAAAGGGACGGGCAATGTGGAGGTCACTGTTAAAGGTGAGGTCACTGTTAACGAGGCGGGCACTGTGGAGGTCACTGTTAAACAGGTGGGCACTGTGGAGGTCACTAGTAACGGGGCGGGCACTGTGAAAGTCACTGTTAAAAGGACGGCACTGTGAAAGTCACTGTTAAAGGGGCAGCCACTATGAAGGTCACTGTTAAAGGGGTGGTCACTGTTAAAGGGGTGGGCACTGTGGGGGACATTGTTAAAGGGGCAGACACTGTGGAGATCACTGTTAAAGGGGCAGGCACTGTGGAGGTCACTGTTAAAGAGGCGGTCACTATTAAAGGGATAGGCAATGTGGAGGTCACTGTTAAAGGGGCAGGCAGTGCAGAGGTGACTGTTAAAGGGGCGGGCACTGTGGAAGTCACTGTTAAAGGGTCGGGTACTGTGGGGGTCACTGTTAAAGGGGCACCCACTATGAAGGTCACTGTTAAAGGAGTGGTCAATGTTAAAGGGGCGGGCACTGTGGAGGTCCCTGTTAAAGGTTTGGGCACTGTGGAAGTCACTGTTAAAGGGGTGGGCACTGTGAAGGTCACTGTTAAAGGGGCGGCCACTATGAAGGTCACTGTTAAAGGGGTAGTCAATGTTACAGGTGTGGGCACTGTGGAGGTCACTGTTAAAGAAGTGGTCAATGTTAAAGGGGCGGGCACTGTGGAGATCACTGTTAAAGGTGCAGGTACTGTGGAGGTCACTGTTTAAGAGGCAGGCACTGTAGAGATTACTGTTAAAGGGGCAGGCGCTGTGAAGGTCACTATTAAAGGGGTGGCCACTATTAAAGAGACGGGCAATGTGGAGGACACTGTTAAAGGGGTGAACACAGTGGGGGTTACTATTAAAGGGGTGGGCACTGTGGAGGTCACTGTTAAAGGGGCGGTCACTGTTAAAGAGACGGGCACTGTAAAGGTCACTGTTAAAGGGGCAAGCACTGTAGAAGTCTCTGTTAAAGGGGCAAGCACTGTTGAAGTCACTGTTATAGGGTCGGCCACTATGAAGGTCACTGTTAAAGGGGCGGTCAATGTTAATGAGGCGGGCACGGTGGAGGTCACTGTTAAAGAGGTGGGCACTGTGGAGGTCATTGTTAAAGTGTCTTACACTGTGGAGGTCACTATTAAAGGGCCAGGCATGTGGAGGTCACTGTTAAAGGGGCAGCCACTATTCAAGAGATGGGCAATGTGGAGGTCACTGTTAAAGGAGCGGGCACTGTGGAAGTCACTGTTAAAGAGGCGGGTACTGTGGAGGTGACTGTTAAAGGGGCGGGCACTGTTGAAGTCACTGTTAATGGGGCAGCCACTATGAAGTTCACTGTTAAAGGGGTGGGCACTGTTAAAGGGGCCGGCACTGTGGAGGTCACTGTTAAAGGGGCGGGCACTGTGGAGGTCACTGTTAAAAGGGCAGGCACTGTTCAGGTCACTGTTAAAGATGCGGTCACTGTTAAAGGGGTGGGCCCCTGTGGAGGTCACTGTTAAAGGGGCGGGAACTGTGGAGGCCAATGTTAAAGGGGCGGCCACTGTGGAGGTCAATGTTAAAGAGGCGGCCACTATGGAGGTCACTGTTAAAGAGGCAGGCACTGTGTAGATCACTGCTAAAGGGGACGGCACTGTGGAGGTCATTGTTAAAGGGGCAGGTACTGTAGAGGTCACTGTTATGGGAGAAACTGTCGATATCTTTTTTACGACACACAGAAATAGAAAATTAAATAGATAAAATATACCCGTGCAAAGCCGGGTCCTTCTGCTAGTAGTATATATTCCTCACTAGGAAAGAGACCACAGTGTGTTTAGTAATGGACACATCCACCGACTTAGGTGGTCGCACATGCTCATTTCCATGTCACCAGTCATATCCACCCCCCCCCCCAGCTGTGATAGGGAGAGGGCTTCAGCAGAAAGGACACAGCCCCCTGAGCTGTGATAGAAAGTGAGCTGCAGCAGAAAGGACACAGCCCGAAGACATGTCCCCTGAGCTGCTAGCCTTAAAGGGATTCTGTCACCTCTCAGTGATGCTCGCTCTTCCCTCAGTCTCCAGCAAATCGCACTGGGACAGCCCTCAGTGTGTACTGCGTCTGTGCGAGACTTCGCTCGGCCGTCAGGGAGGGGGAGGAGAGGGATGAGACGCTGCGGGCGGTTAGGGATTCAGGAGGAAGGCGTTTTGGGCACTGCAGGGGGGCGTTACTGGGCACACAAAGTGGAACATAACGCCCCTCTGGGCACCTTCAGGATTAATAAGCATAATTATATAAGTAGTTTTTCAGCAAAACTACTGGATGGATTACAGTATAGAACAGCGAAGGCGATTCAAGGTAATCTGTGGAGCATGACTGGTTTAAAATCTGAATTTGTGTTATGAGAGGTGACAGAATCCCTTTAAAAAGATCTAGCACAGGAATTGGAGAGCAATTTGTAAGATCTCCGTTCCCATGTGAGGTACAGGGCTGTTTCTAGCCTTGATAGAAAGAGATCGTGATGTGTCTATACGGTGTCTGATTTAGATTTTTTTTTTTACATCAATGATAGGAAAAGCCCTTTTAGTACTAAACTCCATTATTCTGCCATGTAAATGGTACTATACTTGTAATCAGTCTCGTGCCATAGCTATCAGTTGTGTATTATGCTGTTATGACACTCTGTTCGCCTGTTATCTAAAAGCACTCTATGGACTATTATGGCCCTTTACAGCAAAAAAATTATAAATAATGAATAACAGAAAATGATAATCTGCTGCCTATTTCCACGCCCCATTTTGAAACTATCTAGGAGTGTACACATCTCAAGATATAACAAAGCAAGAGCAGGAAAACGTCCACCATGATGATCTTCAGAATTCTCTCCCTCCTCTCAGCACTTGCAGCAACAGGTATGCCTGTAGTCTCACCACTCAGGGGGCTAAGCATACAGATGTAGCAGAGCAGAATTTATTATATCTTGTGCATGACAGGGGTATTGGCTACTTGACGGTCGACCTTATTCTCAACCTCACACTCCCATTGGGACACCCCCCCCCCCAACACACAGCCCCAATACCCCCTTCCCTTTAATAAAGACTCGGACACCAGGCTGGATTAAATCGGCCACAGCAGCCGTTTGTATTAACAAACAACATAGAATATAAATAACCATATAAAAATAACCATAACAATTATCAATTCCCTGCAAAGGGAGGTCCTTGAAGCCCCAAATAATTGGAATACCTCACCAGGGTGCCATCTTGCCTCCAGCCATTGCCCGGCAGCTCGGAAGCACCACTTAAAGGCCCCTCCTTCAATTCCACCACCACTGGGAGTCCAGACCCAACCGCGGAGCCCTCCCATCATCCTCACCAGTGAATAAACCAACTTCAAGGACCTCCCCCCGCCTCAGCTGCTATGACAAGACCTTCCCCTCCAATTCCCCACTATGCCAACATTCCCATAAACTACCACACCCCACCTCCTTCCCATCATAATGGAAAAAAGGGGGGTGGCAGGTGGGACTCTTTTTTCCTTTCCTAAAATGGCACCCTTCTTCTCCCTGTCTCCTTCGTTTAACCCCTCAACCCCCACCCCTAAACTCCACTTAACCAATCCCTAACCCCCTGATCTCTTTAATCTGCCCCCCTTTTACTAACTAACCTATCACTACTTCTGGGGTCTCCCTGAGCCAAATCCCCCGTCATGCCGGCCTCCCCTAAGCTCTGCTCCTAGTCTGGCAATAACTTGACGGGGGTATTGGCTACTTGACGGCCGACCCCCTTCTCAACCTCACACGCCCCTTGGGACACCCCCTCCCATTTAATAAAGACTCAGACACCAGGCTGAAATAACTGGAATACCTCACCAGGGTGCCATCTTGCCTTCAGCCGTTGCCCGCCGTCTTGGAAGCACCACTGAATGGCCCCTCCTTCAATTCCGCCACCACTGGGAGTCCAGCCCCAACCGCAGAGCCTTCCCATCATCTTCACCAGTGAATAAACCAACTTCAAGTACCTACCCCACCACTAACGCACAGACTTGACTCCTTAAGTCTGCGCAGCCCGCCATACTCTCAAAACCGTTTCATTACCATCTTGCAAGGCCAAACTTCACATATCCAAACCGACCGCATTTAAATGGACTTCATCAGACCTCCAAAAGCCCCCAACTCCCTTCTCCAGCTCTGTATGCCTCATCGCTACTGCCCCATTCCTGGCCCTAAAACGACCCATTGCCCTGTTCATTTTTACTCTAGCCCTATTTACCCTTTCCACCGATCTAGCCCCTCTCCAGACCATCCTCGGAACTATGTCCGACCACACCATCACTAACCGTGGAAACAAAACCCACATCTGTAACAAGTCAAACTTCATGTCGCGCAGCAGCTCCCGCAATGGCCGCGCCGTGAAATCATTGCCGCCAAAATGCAGCACAAGAACATCTGGCGCCCTATCCAACCTAACAAAACAATGGATCTCAGGTACAACCCCACTCCAGACCAAGCCTCCACACCCCAGCCACCTTACCACTACCTCGGACCGTAAGAATCCCAACTGCTGACCGTCCGGCCGAACCGCTGCCCGGACAGCCCCTCCAAAAGAAGTAAGAATGTCCCAAGATCCACACCAGGGCTGGTACCGCACCTGTAATGACAAAAAACAAAAACAACAAAATACAACTGCCATTTAACAACTATCCCCATTATAATACCCTTACCCCCCACGGGCCCCTTAAATTACAGGCGATTCAAACGGACATAGGACCTGAACCAAATCGACTCCCAATGCCCAATCCGTTTAATAATCTCGTTATCCAGACCCCATCGAGCTGCCTCCGTTGCTGCTCCAATCCTAAACGAATGGCTGGAGTACCCCGCCTGCCCTAACCCTAATCGCTCCAAACATTTCCAAAAAACAGCCGCAGACTGAAAACGGGACAAAAAGGACCCATCCACATGCACTAATAATGGTCCAATCCCTTTCCTCGTATCCGCCCCCAAATCGCGCAAACTTTTCATCGGACACATTTCACAGCCTGGAACACTGAACAATACTTCTCTCCTCCCCCTTCCTTCCACATCCGTCTTAGACCGCCGAATAACGCATTCCACCCTATCACGAAATAATTCAACATCATCCCTAAGCAACCCCCCCACCCGACTGACCGTCAAAACCAACTTCCCTAGACGTAAAGCCCCATAGAATGCAAAAGAAAGCACCAGTCTAAACAACCGTTCTTCCCAAACCGAACTGCAAACACCCCTTAACTGTTCACCTAACCCCAACAGCAATTCAAACGATACCGGCCTCCTGCTATCCACCCTGGCCCCCAACTGACGCCAACCCTTTAATGCCCTCTCTACCAAAAAGAACTTAGTAAAGTCCGTAATTTTCCTCAATTTAAAACCAAATGCCAACCCAGCTATGCAGCCATTCATTTTTGCCACTGACCACACTTCTTCCTTACAATGTCCAACAAACAGCAACAGCGGAACTTCAAAATCCACATTTCCAACACCCAGCCTATTACACCATTCTTCCCAGTACTCCCATGCCTTAACATATGTCACCCCTGTACTGGGCGCCAATGATGCCTGAACGAGCCCGGCTACGGTCCCTCCAAAAGCTCCCCCAGACAGCTTGGGCATTCCCTCCCGGACTATTCTGCCTCCGGGGCCTGTTGCCGAAAACAATCCCACTGTGAACGACAGAGAGCGTCAGCGATACCGTTGTCTACCCCCGGCACATGCACAGCCACCACCTAAGAGTTGATCGACAAATACTCCAAAACCAACCTCTGCAGCAGCCGTACCACTAAAGGCGACGAGGCCGACAACCCATTTATCACCTGAACCACCCCCAAGTTTATCACAATGGAAACGAACCCTCTTATCCCTGAAACACTTCCCCCACAACAAAACTGCCACCACAATGGGAAACAGTTCCAACAGCGCTAAATCTTTTAACCAGTCCCTCTCCTCTCAGCTCCACGGTCATTTCCCAACACACCATCGCCCCCCCCCCCAGTAAACGCCAAAACCACAACCCCCCACCGCATCTGAAAAAAGCTCACAATCGAACAAGTTTGCCACCTCACCCATAAATAATGAGCGACCGTTATACTGCTCCAAAAAGGAACTCCAAACTTGCAAGTCCGCTCTCAATTCTCCACCCACGCGAATGTAGTGATGTGGTGAAACAACGCCCGCCGTCGCCCCCGCTAACCTTCTACAAAAAGCCCTCCCCATGGGAATAATCTGGCACTCAAAATTGAGTTATCCCAGGAGCAACTGAAGCTCACGCAAATTAAACTTTTTTAAACGAGCTGCCCTCCCCACCTCCCTTTTTAGATCCTCTAACTTATCCACCTGTAATCTACATTCCATCACCATAGTATCAATTACAATCCCCAGAAAACTCAATTCCGTAACTGGCCCAACCGTCATTTCCGTTGCTAATGGGGCCCCAAACACCGCAAACACCGTAGTCAATGTATGCAGCAACAATGCACACACTCTCGAATCCGGAGGACCGATACAAAGGAATGACAGATTCACAACCAGACGATTCCACCACCGCCCACTCTAAAAACGAACTAAACACTTCGAAGTATGCGCATGATAAGAAACAACCCATCGGCAAACACCTATATACAAAAAATCCCCCTTCCCAAAAACACCCCAACAAATGCAAACAATCCGGATGCACTGACAGCAGCCTAAAAGCCACATTGATGTTAGTCTTCGCTAGTAGAGGCCCCCTCCCAAACTTCTTAATCCACGCAACTACCGCGTCAAATGAGGTATAGACCACGGAACACAAGGTCGGAACAATAGCTTCATTCACCAACATAACTTTTGGAAAAGACAGGTGGTGAATAAGCTGAAACTTATTTGCCTCCTTCTTCAGAACCACCCCCAGCGGAGACACTTGCAAATTCGAAAATGGCGGATCCACAAACGGGCCCGCCATTCTGACTAACGCAACTTCCTTACTAAGCTTCTCTGTCACTACGTCCGGATGCTCCCTGGCCGACCTCAAATTCTTCTTTAACAACACCGACTCCCCGGGAACAAACGTAATTCGAAAACCCCACGCAAATCCTCCACTCAACAATGCCGCCCGGTCCTTATACGGATATCTATCTAAGAATGGCTCCATCTTTTCCAGTCGGACCGGCGTCTCCGCCTTTGCTATTGCTATCCCCCCCCTCTTTGTCTATTACCCCTAAAGCACTGCGCCGCTGCATGAGATCCCCACATGTGGAGCATTCGTGCTTAAATTTGCACTTAGCTCCGAATTTACAGTTCCCATCATTGAAGCACAAGCCCTTTGCGGACGCAACGGCGACACTGACTTACCCCCCACTTCCCAGTTCCCCCCGAAAGGACTGCCCTGACCTATCGGGCGCGGTCACCTTCAACCACAAAGCTATATCTTTGTAGTCCCACCTCATCTCTGGACCCTTTCTCTGCCTAAACTGCTCATCGTATCTCAGCCATGCTATTCCCCCATATAACCTATATGCCTCCCAGATCGCGTCCAGATAACAAAACAACACCAATCAGCACTCCGGAGCCTTCTCCCCTATCACACTCGGTAATATCGCAAACGCCTGCAGCCAATTCTGAAAGGTCCGCGGTATCAAACAATATCTACGCTTCTCCTCCTCTTCTTTTTTGCCCTCATCCTTCCGTAACCTATCCAGGTTAAATTTATCCAATGGGAGGAAGGAAAAATTCTCCACATACTCCCCCCTCCAAATACGCTCCCTTACCTCCTGCTTTAAATGAGCCCCCAACGGACCCTCAAAGCAGACGTATACCTCCCCCTTGCTTTATCATCCAACCGCACCGTTTCTTCGTTCGCTACCCCTCCTGCCTGCAGTTGCACCGACTCGCCCCATGTTAGACCCCCCGTCATCCCCCACTTTGGTAACGTGGACAACCTCCCATACCCCAACCGCCAGTAGGCCCGCCAAACCCCCAACAGCTTCCCTAAGGCCCTGCCCACCACCTCCCCCACTAACAGGGCCGGCGCCACCCATAAGCAGAGTAGGCCACCGCGTAGAGCGCACTCTGCCTGGGGGCGCCGGCAGGAGTCCGAATCCCAAGCAGTAGCTCCCTGCCGCCGGGCCTGCGCCCCGCCCCCTACTTCATCTCCTTCGCTTCTTCTGTCCCGACCAGATTGCGAGTATGAGTTTGTCAGTCACTTCGGGCAGAGCGAGCGGCAAACAGCTCATTTAGCTTTTCAGAAAAGTTTGTCCTGGGATTCGAACTCACGACCTCTATACATCAGAGGAAAGGCATTAACCCTCACAGCCATGAAAGCTGTCCCGCTAGTTGCTTTAAAAAAAAATAAAAATAAATATATATATAAGACTTCTACTGTAGGTAACTTTGATTTAAGCAACTAGCTAGACAGCTTTCATGGCTGTGAGGGTAAATGCCTTGCCTCAGGTGTTTAGAGGTTGTGAGTTTGAATCCTAGGACAAACTTTTCTGAAAGTGTTTTTTTTTTGTTTTTGTTTTACTCTCACAGCTATGAAAGCTGTCTAGCTAGTTACTTAAAAAAAATAAAAATATACGATTTCTACTCTAGGTAACTTTAATACCTAGTGTACAACCATGCACATGACAGCTGCCCCAACACACCCAGCTCTGCTACATCCATACACAGTGTACTGGGGCAGCTGTCATGTGTATGGATGTACACTAGGTAGCAAAATTACATATAGTAGAAGTCTTATTTTTATTTATTTTTTTAAGTAACTACATAGACAGCTTTTATAGCTGTGAGGGTAAATGCCTTGTCTCTGATGTGTAGAGGTCCTGAGTTCGAATCCCAAGACCAACTTTTCTGAAAGTTTTTTTTTTTTTTTTTAATATGAGGGGAGGGGGGCTATTGGCGCCATGGGGGACTATTGGCGCCATGATACTGGCAATTGGCGCCATGATACTGGCACATGGAGGCGGGAGGAAAGAGGCACTTGATACTGGCACATTAGGGGGCAGGGGGAGAGGATGGCACTATGATATTAGCACATGGTGGGTGAGCACCCCTGGCAACCGCACTCTGACAACCTGCACTAGGGTGTCAGAGGCTGCAGGACAGTGACTGGCAGCAGGGTGGCACACACTTGTGTACAGGGGTCAGGGCACACCTGCTGCTTGACTAGGGGCCATAGATTCTGACTGGCACAGGGTGCCCAGCAGTGGCACATGGAGGCTAATAGGTGGCACAGACTGTCGAAAGGGCTATGAATGGTACAGGGTGCAGGACAGAGCCAGACTGGCAGAGGGCACAAGGCAGCATACTGTTTTATGTTGCCCTGGTGGCACAGGATTTCAGACAGTGGCTTAATGGCGCCTGGCAGTGAATAGGTGGCACTGCTCGTGTTTGGTGTGCCAACCTGCTGAACAGCGCAGAGTGATTGGCATCACTGGGATGGTACTAGGTGGCAGACAATGGCTGGATATTATATATACATGACAATAGTCAGACTGGCACAGGGTACATGACCATAGTTAAATATTACATGCAATAGGTGGCTGAAAAAGGGGCGGGTAAAGGGGTGTGGTCAATGGGTGGAGTCAAGGGGGCGGCAAAATTAGCTTTTGCCTAGGGTGGCAAAAATCCTTGCACCAGCCCTGCCCACTAACCGCCGCTACCTGCGCTAAGAGTCCCCAAGAAATCTCACCTGGCTGCCTGGGTGCTGTGACCCCATCCGCTGAAAATCCAGATGCCAGAGTCCAGGTGTCCAGTCCGCTGTGCCACTTTTCCCGCTTCTGGCTCGACTTCATCCAGATGCTGTCCCCTGACTGCACTCCTGCCAGGGACGTTAGGGCTGTTCTCCTCCATGGACAAGACAGAGGGGGCGGAGTTTCTCCCTGGCTGCAGGCTGGAAGATGGTGATGGGGGCCTACTACACATCTCCACCCGCACCACAGCAGCCCCGTGTCTCTCGCCACCGTGATCACACTGGGGGGCACCAGGACATGAGAAGGTGCCCGCCGTTCCTGGTCCAGCATCCATGCCGCATCTGGATGAAGGTGACCGGGCCCGGCCACCTTGTGGGCTCTAGCTGCAGGTCGGATTCCTCCCACGCCGGGGGGTGCGGGAGAATGGTTAGGTTTCCCTGCCGGCCCCCAGCGCTCAGGGTCCCGCAGATGCCTGATGGTGTTTTCCAGTTGCTCCATCAGTAAGTTTTAGATTAAATAGCGTGGACTCCCTACACTCTTTTTTCCTCACCTAAAATGGCACCCTTCTTCTCCCTGTCTCTTTCTTTTAACCCCCACCCCTAAACTCCACTTAACCAATCCCTAACCCCCTGATCTCTTAAATCCGCCCCCTTTTACTAACTAACCTATACCTACTTCTGGGTTCTCCCTGAGCCAAACCCCCCCGTCATGCCAGCCTCCCCAAGCTCTGCAACCAGTCCAGCCATAACTTTAGGGCTGATAAAGCAGTAGATTTATCTGCAGTCTGTCATTTAGTTAAAGGGGTTGTCCAAGATTTTGATATTGTTGGCCTATCCTTAAGTTAGGCTTTAAATGGGATCTGTCACCACATACCTCTCCATCAAACCACATACCTTGTCAGCTGACTCAAATGCTGCTGGTCCCATCTGACCACTAAAGTAGGTGGAGAAATCAATGCTCAGCAAAGCGATTGGTGACGGTGCAGTACAGCACAGGAGATCGCCAGAACAACGTCTGTACTGTACTGTTCTGCACATTTTTCGAACGCACAGGTGCAGGACTTTGGGAGACGTTGGCACTAGGCGTGATTACGTAGTGATACTAGGCGTGTTACTCGAACTGATGGGGGCATGGATTAGAAGAAAGTGAGTGGAGCCTATGGGTACAATAAGATGGAACAGCACTGCCCTTGTTCTGCCAAGGTACTAATTTGCATATTATAAAAATGCTAATTTCTCCACATTACAGCCAACAATCAAGATGGGACCAACATCTCCCAGGTCAGCTGGTTTTATGGAGGGGTATGTGGTGACTGATTCACTTTAAATATCAGATCGGTGGGATCTGACTCCCCACACATCCTTTGTTCAGTTGTTTGAAAAGGCTGCAATGGTCTTGTGAAAACCGCGGTCTCTTGCTAGGCAAGTGACATCATGTTTGTACGTCACATGGGCTGTTTACAGCTTCGTCCCATTCAAATGAATGGGCCTGGATTGCAATACCAAGCATAGCCACTATTCAATGTACGGCGCTGTGTTTCATGTGGTTACAGGAGGCTACAGCACTCTTCAAACTGCTGATCGTTGGGGGTGTTGGAGCCTCACCCACATTGATTAGATATTGATTACCTATCCTGACTATCCTCCACAGTACAGTTTGCTGCATTTTGTTTTTGACCTATCCCTTCCCCAATTTTGGTTTTCAATTAAACTGAATTTACATATTTTCAGGTTATTCTCTTTCATGCTCACAGTGCATTGCCGTGTCTCCTTCTGTATGCTCTGGCACCAGTATGACTTGTGCTCCAGGTTTTGTGTGTGGATCCATGCTATCAGAAACCAAGATTGGTGAGTAAATAAATATAATATGTTTTATTTCAAGACATTTTTGTTGAAGAATAATACTGACAGTATGTATACCTGTAATACTGGACTTAACATATGACCAACTTTTATTTTTCCCATATATCGAAAAAGCATGCAAAGATAAACTTTGTAATATAACTTGTTAACCTTTTCTACCCCGTAACACTTTTCACCTTCCTGCCCAGGCCATTTTTTGCTAATCTGACATAAATTTGGAACACTTTTATTTATCCAAGTCATTCTGAGATTGTTTTTTCGTGACACATTGTACTTCATGATAGTCATACATTTGAGTCAATATACAGACGTGGACAAAATTGTTGGTACCCTTTGGTCAATGAAAGAAAAAGTCACAATGGTCACAGAAATAACTTTAATCTGACAAAAGTAATAATAAATTAAAATTCTATAAATGTTAACCAATGAAAGTCAGACATTGTTTTTCAACCATGCTTCAACAGAATTATGTAAAAAAATAAACTCATGAAACAGGCATGGACAAAAATGATGGTACCCCTAACTTAATATTTTGTTGCGCAACCTTTTGAGGCAATCACTGCAATCAAACGCTTCCTGTAACTGTCAATGAGACATCTGCACCTCTCAGCAGGTATTTTGGCCCACTCCTCATGAGCAAACTGCTCCAGTTGTGTCCGGTTTGAAGGGTGCCTTTTCCAGACTGCATGTTTCAGCTCCTTCCAAAGATGCTCAATAGGATTGAGGTCAGGGCTCATAGAAGGCCACTTTAGAATAGTCCAATTTTTTCCTCTTAGCCATTCTTGGGTGTTTTTAGCGGTGTGTTTTGGGTCATTGTCCTGTTGCAAGACCCATGACCTGCGACTGAGACCAAGCTTTCTGACACTGGCTAGTACATTTCTCTCTAGAATTCCTTGATAGTCTTGAGATTTCATTGTACCCTGCACAGATTCAAGACACCCTGTGCCAGACGCAGCAAAGCAGCCCCAGAACATAACAGAGCCTCCTCCATGTTTCACAGTAGGGACAGTGTTCTTTTCTTGATATGCTTCATTTTTTCGTCTGTGAACATACAGCTGATGTGCCTTGGCAAAAACTTCGATTTTTGTCTCATCTGTCCACAGGACATTCTCCCAGAAGCTTTGTGGCTTGTCAACATGTAGTTTGGCATATTCCAGTCTTGCTTTTTTATGATTCGTTTTCAACAATGGTGTCCCATGTAGTCCACTTTGGCTCAAACAACGACGGATGGTGCGATCTGACACTGATGTTCCTTGAGCATGAAGTTCACCTTGAATCTCTTTAGAAGTCTTTCTAGGCTCTTTTGTTACCATTCGGATTATCCGTCTCTTAGATTTGTCATCAATTTTCCTCCTGCGGCCACGTCCAGGGAGGTTGGCTACAGTCCCATGGATCTTAAACTTATGAATAATATGTGCAACTGTACTCACAGGAACATCTAGTTGCTTGGAGATGGTCTTATAGCCTTTACCTTTAACATGCTTGTCTATAATTTTCTTTCTGATCTCTTGAGACAGCTCTTTCCTTTGCTTCCTCTGGTCCATGTCGAGTGTGGTACACACCATATCACCAAACAACACAGTGATTACCTGGAGCCATATATATAGGCCCAATGGCTGATTACAAGGTTGTAGACACCTGTGATGCTAATTAGTGGACACACCTTGAATTAACATGTCCCTTTGGTCACATTATGTTCTGTGTTTTCTAGGGGTACCATCATTTTTGTCCATGCCTGTTTCATGAGTTTATTTTTTTACATAATTCTGTTGAAGCATGGTTGAAAAACAATGTCTGACTTTCATTGGTTAACATTTATAGAATTTAAATTTATTATTACTTTTGTCAGATTAAAGTTATTTCTGTGACCATTGTGACTTTTTCTTTCATTGACCAAAGGGTACCAACAATTTTGTCCACGTCTGTATTTCACCTTTATTTATGAAAAAATCCCAAATTAACCCCAAATTTTAAAAAATTTACAATTTTCAAAATTTCTATTTCTCTGCTTTTATAACAGAAAGTGATACCTCATTAAATAATTATTACTTAAAATTCCCCATAGGTCTACTTTATGTTGGCATAATTTTGTAATTGTCATTTTATTTTTTAGGACGTTAGAAGGCTTAGAATTTTAGAAGCAATTCTTAAAATTTTAAAGAAAATTTCCAAAACGCACTTTTTAAGGTCAGGTCTGAAGTCACATAGGGAAAACCCCCCATAAATAAACCCCCCATTGTAGAAACTACACCCCTCAAGCTACTCAAAACAGATTTTACAAACTTTGTTAACCCTTTAGGTGTACCACAAGAAATAAAGAAAAACGGAGATGAAATTTCAAAATTTCACTTTTCTGGCCGATTTTCCATTTTAATCCATTTTTTTCTTGAACATATCGAGGGTTAAGAGCCAAACAAAACTCAATATTTATTACCCTTATTCTGCGGTTTACAGAAACACCCCACATGTAGTCGTAAACTGATGTAAGGGTGCACTGCAGGGCGCAGAAGAAAAGGAACGCCATATGGTTTTTGGAAGGCAGATTTTTCTGGACTGGTTTTTAGATGCCATGTCCCATTTGAAGCCCCCCTGATGCACCCCACAGTAGAAACTCCCAAAAAGTGAGCCCATTTTGGAAACTAGGGGATAAGGTGCCAGTTTTATTGACACTATTTTGGGGTACGTATGATTTTTAATTGCTCTATATTATGTTTTTTGTGAGGCAAGGTAACCAAAAAAATGGCTGTTTTGGCACCGTTTTTATTTTTTACAACATTCATCTGACAGGGTAGATTATGTGTTATTTTTATAGAGCAGGTTGTTACGGACGCAATGCTATCAACTTTGTTTGTTTGTTTCAGTTATACTAAATAAACAGTTTTGTAAAAAAAAGGATATTTTTGTGTCTCCATTTTCTAAAAGCCATATTTTTTTTTTTTTTTTTCTGACGATCATCTTGTGCAGGGGCTCATTTTTTGCAGAACGAGTTGACGTTTTTATTGCTACTTTTTTGGGTACATATGATTTTTTAATCATTCATTATTACACTTTATGGGGCAAGGTGACCAGAAATTGGCAATTGAGGCACAGTTTTTATCTATTTATTTTTCCAGCGTTCACCTGAGGGGTTAGGTATGAGCGAACTCGAACTGTATAGTTCGGGTTCGTACCGAATTTTGGGGTGTCCGTGACACGGACCCGAACCCGGACATTTTCGTAAAAGTCCGGGTTCGGGTTCGGTGTTCGTCGCTTTCTTGGCGCTTTTGTGACGCTTTCTTGGCGCTTTTTGAAAGGCTGCAAAGCAGCCAATCAACAAGCGTCATACTACTTGCCCCAAGAGGCCGTCACAGCCATGCCTACTATTGGCATGGCTGTGATTGGCCAGAGCACCATGTGACCCAGCCTCTATTTAAGCTGGAGTCACATAGCGCCGCCCGTCACTCTGCTCTGATTAGCGTAGGGAGAGGTTGCGGCTGCGACAGTAGGGCGAGATTAGGCAGATTAACTCCTCCAAAGGACTTCACTTGATTAATCGATCGATCTGCAGCTGTGCATCATTGAGCTGCTGAAATTCAAATGCTCACTCACTGTTTTTAGGCTGCCCAGACCGTTTGTCAGTCACTTTTTTCTGGGGTGATCGGCGGCCATTTTGTGTCTTGTGCGGTGCTGCGACCAAGTGCATCCAAGCTGCGACCAAGTGCATTTAACCCTCAATGGTGTGGTTGTTTTTTGGCTAAAGCCTACATCAGGGTGAAGCTGTCACACCAAGTGCATTTAACCAGCAATAGTCTGTTCATTTTTTGGCCATATACTAAATCAGGGGCAAGCTGCGCCTGTCACCAAGTGCATTTAACCCTCAATGGTGTGGTTGTTTTTTGGCTAAAGCCTACATCAGGGTGAAGCTGTCACACCAAGTGCATTTAACCAGCAATAGTCTGTTTATTTTTTGGCCATATACTACATCAGGGGCAAGCTGCGCCCGTCACCAAGTGCATTTAACCCTCAGTAGTGTGGTTCGTCAAGCTGTGACACCAAGTGCATTTAACCAGCAATAGTCTGTTCATTTTTTGGCCATATACTACATCAGGGGCAAGCTGCGCCAGTCACCAAGTGCATTTAACCCTCAGTAGTGTGGTTGGTCAAGCTATCACACCAAGTGCATTTAACCAGCAATAGTCTGTTCATTTTTTGGCCATATACTAAATCAGGGGCAAGCTGCGCCCGTCACCAAGTGCATTTAACCAGCAATAGTCTGTTCATTTTTTGGCCATATACTACATCAGGGGCAAGCTGCGCCCGTCACCAAGTGCATTTAACCCTCAGTAGTGTGGTTGGTCAAGCTATCACACCAAGTGCATTTAACCAGCAATAGTCTGTTCATTTTTTGGCCATATACTAAATCAGGGGCAAGCTGCGCCCGTCACCAAGTGCATTTAACCAGCAATAGTCTGTTCATTTTTTGGCCATATACTACATCAGGGGCAAGCTGCGCCCGTCACCAAGTGCATTTAACCCTCAGTAGTGTGGTTGGTCAAGCTATCACACCAAGTGCATTTAACCAGCAATAGTCTGTTCATTTTTTGGCCATATACTACATCAGGGGCAAGCTGCGCCCGTCACCAAGTGCATTTAACCCTCAGTAGTGTGGTTCGTCAAGCTGTGACACCAAGTGCATTTAACCAGCAATAGTCTGTTCATTTTTTGGCCATATACTACATCAGGGGCAAGCTGCGCCCGTCACCAAGTGCATTTAACCAGCAATAGTGTGGTTATTTTTTGGCCATATCCCAGTCTAATTCTGTCACTAAATCCATACCGGTCACCCAGCGCCTAAATACTAGGCCTCAAATTTATATCCCGCTAAATCTCTCGTTACCGCTGTCCGGTTGTGGCTGGGAAAGTTATTTAGTGTCCGTCAAAGCACATTTTTTGTTCTGGGTTGAAGTACAATTCCCAATTTAGCAATTTCATAATTTAGTGGTTCCTGCTATATCAGAGCTATTTGAAATCTATCCCTAAAAGGGTATATAATATTCAAGGTGCACATAGGGTCATTCAGAATAACTTCACACACACGCTACTGTGCATTTCCAAGTCTAATTCTGTCACTAAATCCATACCGGTCACCCAGCGCCTAAATACTAGGCCTCAAATTTATATCCCGCTAAATCTCTCGTTACCGCTGTCCTGTTGTGGCTGGGAAAGTTATTTAGTGTCCGTCAAAGCACATTTTTTGTTCTGGGTTGAAATACAATTCCCAATTTAGCAATTTCATAATTTAGTGGTTTCTGCTATATCAGAGCTATTTGAAATCTATCCCTAAAAGGGTATATAATATTCAAGGTGCACATAGGGTCATTCAGAATAACTTCACACACACGCTACTGTGCATTTCCAAGTCTAATTCTGTCACTAAATCCATACCGGTCACCCAGCGCCTAAATACTAGGCCTCAAATTTATATCCCGCTAAATCTCTCGTTACCGCTGTCCTGTTGTGGCTGGGAAAGTTATTTAGTGTCCGTCAAAGCACATTTTTTGTTCTGGGTTGAAGTACAATTCCCAATTTAGCAATTTCATAATTTAGTGGTTCCTGCTATATCAGAGCTATTTGAAATCTATCCCTAAAAGGGTATATAATATTCAAGGTGCACATAGGGTCATTCAGAATAACTTCACACACACGCTACTGTGCATTTCCAAGTCTAATTCTGTCACTAAATCCATACCGGTCACCCAGCGCCTAAATACTAGGCCTCAAATTTATATCCCGCTAAATCTCTCGTTACCGCTGTCCTGTTGTGGCTGGGAAAGTTATTTAGTGTCCGTCAAAGCACATTTTTTGTTCTGGGTTGAAATACAATTCCCAATTTAGCAATTTCATAATTTAGTGGTTTCTGCTATATCAGAGCTATTTGAAATCTATCCCTAAAAGGGTATATAATATTCAAGGTGCACATAGGGTCATTCAGAATAACTTCACACACACGCTACTGTGCATTTCCAAGTCTAATTCTGTCACTAAATCCATACCGGTCACCCAGCGCCTAAATACTAGGCCTCAAATTTATATCCCGCTAAATCTCTCGTTACCGCTGTCCTGTTGTGGCTGGGAAAGTTATTTAGTGTCCGTCAAAGCACATTTTTTGTTCTGGGTTGAAATACAATTCCCAATTTAGCAATTTCATAATTTAGTGGTTTCTGCTATATCAGAGCTATTTGAAATCTATCCCTAAAAGGGTATATAATATTCAAGGTGCACATAGGGTCATTCAGAATAACTTCACACACACGCTACTGTGCATTTCCAAGTCTAATTCTGTCACTAAATCCATACCGGTCACCCAGCGCCTAAATACTAGGCCTCAAATTTATATCCCGCTAAATCTCTCGTTACCGCTGTCCTGTTGTGGCTGGGAAAGTTATTTAGTGTCCGTCAAAGCACATTTTTTGTTCTGGGTTGAAGTACAATTCCCAATTTAGCAATTTCATAATTTAGTGGTTCCTGCTATATCAGAGCTATTTGAAATCTATCCCTAAAAGGGTATATAATATTCAAGGTGCACATAGGGTCATTCAGAATAACTTCACACACACGCTACTGTGCATTTCCAAGTCTAATTCTGTCACTAAATCCATACCGGTCACCCAGCGCCTAAATACTAGGCCTCAAATTTATATCCCGCTAAATCTCTCGTTACCGCTGTCCTGTTGTGGCTGGGAAAGTTATTTAGTGTCCGTCAAAGCACATTTTTTGTTCTGGGTTGAAATACAATTCCCAATTTAGCAATTTCATAATTTAGTGGTTTCTGCTATATCAGAGCTATTTGAAATCTATCCCTAAAAGGGTATATAATATTCAAGGTGCACATAGGGTCATTCAGAATAACTTCACACACACGCTACTGTGCATTTCCAAGTCTAATTCTGTCACTAAATCCATACCGGTCACCCAGCGCCTAAATACTAGGCCTCAAATTTATATCCCGCTAAATCTCTCGTTACCGCTGTCCTGTTGTGGCTGGGAAAGTTATTTAGTGTCCGTCAAAGCACATTTTTTGTTCTGGGTTGAAGTACAATTCCCAATTTAGCAATTTCATAATTTAGTGGTTCCTGCTATATCAGAGCTATTTGAAATCTATCCCTAAAAGGGTATATAATATTCAAGGTGCACATAGGGTCATTCAGAATAACTTCACACACACGCTACTGTGCATTTCCAAGTCTAATTCTGTCACTAAATCCATACCGGTCACCCAGCGCCTAAATACTAGGCCTCAAATTTATATCCCGCTGAATTTGAATACAATACATTGGGCCAAATAATATTTTTGTTGTTGTGGTGAACCATAACAATGAGAAAAACATCTAGTAAGGGACGCGGACGTGGACATGGTCGTGGTGGTGTTAGTGGACCCTCTGGTGCTGGGAGAGGACGTGGCCGTTCTGCCACATCCACACGTCCTAGTGTACCAACTACCTCAGGTCCCAGTAGCCGCCAGAATTTACAGCGATATATGGTGGGGCCCAATGCCGTTCTAAGGATGGTAAGGCCTGAGCAGGTACAGGCATTAGTCAATTGGGTGGCCGACAGTGGATCCAGCACGTTCACATTATCTCCCACCCAGTCTTCTGCAGAAAGCGCACAGATGGCGCCTGAAAACCAACCCCATCAGTCTGTCACATCACCCCCATGCATACCAGGGAAACTGTCTCAGCCTCAAGTTATGCAGCAGTCTCTTATGCTGTTTGAAGACTCCGCTGGCAGGGTTTCCCAAGGGCATCCACCTAGCCCTTCCCCAGCGGTGAAAGATATAGAATGCACTGACGCACAACCACTTATGTTTCCTGATGATGAGGACATGGGAATACCACCTCAGCATGTCTCTGATGATGACGAAACACAGGTGCCAACTGCTGCGTCTTTCTGCAGTGTGCAGACTGAACAGGAGGTCAGGGATCAAGACTGGGTGGAAGACGATGCAGGGGATGATGAGGTCCTAGACCCCACATGGAATGAAGGTCGTGCCACTGACTTTCACAGTTCGGAGGAAGAGGCAGTGGTGAGACCGAGCCAACAGCGTAGCAAAAGAGGGAGCAGTGGGCAAAAGCAGAACACCCGCCGCCAAGAGACTCCGCCTGCTACTGCCCGCCGCCATCTGGGACCGAGCACCCCAAAGGCAGCTTCAAGGAGTTCCCTGGCATGGCACTTCTTCAAACAATGTGCTGACGACAAGACCCGAGTGGTTTGCACGCTGTGCCATCAGAGCCTTAAGCGAGGCATTAACGTTCTGAACCTGAGCACAACCTGCATGACCAGGCACCTGCATGCAAAGCATGAACTGCAGTGGAGTAAACACCTTAAAACCAAGGAAGTCACTCAGGCTCCCCCTGCTACCTCTTCTGCTGCTGCCGCCTCGGCCTCTTCTGCTGCTGCCGCCTCGGCCTCTTCCTCCGCCTCTGGAGGAACGTTGGCACCTGCCGCCCAGCAAACAGGGGATGTACCACCAACACCACCACCACCACCTCCGTCACCAAGCGTCTCAACCATGTCACACGGCAGCGTTCAGCTCTCCATCTCACAAACATTTGAGAGAAAGCGTAAATTCCCACCTAGCCACCCTCGATCCCTGGCCCTGAATGCCAGCATTTCTAAACTACTGGCCTATGAAATGCTGTCATTTAGGCTGGTGGACACAGACAGCTTCAAACAGCTCATGTCGCTTGCTGTCCCACAGTATGTTGTTCCCAGCCGCCACTACTTCTCCAAGAGAGCCGTGCCTTCCCTGCACAACCAAGTATCCGATAAAATCAAGTGTGCACTGCGCAACGCCATCTGTGGCAAGGTCCACCTAACCACAGATACGTGGACCAGTAAGCACGGCCAGGGACGCTATATCTCCCTAACTGCACACTGGGTAAATGTAGTGGCAGCTGGGCCCCAGGCGGAGAGCTGTTTGGCGCACGTCCTTCCGCCGCCAAGGATCGCAGGGCAACATTCTTTGCCTCCTGTTGCCACCTCCTCCTTCTCGGCTTCCTCCTCCTCTTCTTCCACCTGCTCATCCAGTCAGCCACACACCTTCACCACCAACTTCAGCACAGCCCGGGGTAAACGTCAGCAGGCCATTCTGAAACTCATATGTTTGGGGGACAGGCCCCACACCGCACAGGAGTTGTGGCGGGGTATAGAACAACAGACCGACGAGTGGTTGCTGCCGGTGAGCCTCAAGCCCGGCCTGGTGGTGTGCGATAATGGGCGAAATCTCGTTGCAGCTCTGGGACTAGCCAATTTGACGCACATCCCTTGCTTGGCGCATGTGCTGAATTTGGTGGTGCAGAAGTTCATTCACAACTACCCCGACATGTCAGAGCTGCTGCATAAAGTGCGGGCCGTCTGTTCGCGCTTCCGGCGTTCACATCCTGCTGCTGCTCGCCTGTCTGCGCTACAGCGTAACTTCGGCCTTCCCGCTCACCGCCTCATATGCGACGTGCCCACCAGGTGGAACTCCACCTTGCACATGCTGGACAGACTGTGCGAGCAGCAGCAGGCCATAGTGGAGTTTCAGCTGCAGCACGCACGGGTCAGTCGCACTACAGAACAGCACCACTTCACCACCAATGACTGGGCCTCCATGCGAGACCTGTGTGCCCTGTTGCGCTGTTTCGAGTACTCCACCAACATGGCCAGTGGCGATGACGCCGTTATCAGCGTTACAATACCACTTCTATGTCTCCTTGAGAAAACACTTAGGGCGATGATGCAAGAGGAGGTGGCCCAGGAGGAGGAGGAGGAGGAGGAAGAGGGGTCATTTTTAGCACTTTCAGGCCAGTCTCTTCGAAGTGACTCAGAGGGAGGTTTTTGGCAACAGCAGAGGCCAGGTACAAATGTGGCCAGACAGGGCCCACTACTGGAGGACGAGGAGGACGAGGATGAGGAGGAGGTGGAGGAGGATGAGGATGAAGCATGGTCACAGCGGGGTGGCACCCAACGCAGCTCGGGTCCATCACTGGTGCGTGGCTGGGGGGAAAGGCAGGACGATGACGATACGCCTCCCACAGAGGACAGCTTGTCCTTACCCCTGGGCAGCCTGGCACACATGAGCGACTACATGCTGCAGTGCCTGCGCAACGACAGCAGAGTTGCCCACATTTTAACCTGTGCGGACTACTGGGTTGCCACCCTGCTGGATCCACGCTACAAAGACAATGTGCCCACCTTACTTCCTGCACTGGAGCGTGATAGGAAGATGCGCGAGTACAAGCGCACGTTGGTAGACGCGCTACTGAGAGCATTCCCAAATGTCACAGGGGAACAAGTGGAAGCCCAAGGCCAAGGCAGAGGAGGAGCAAGAGGTCGCCAAGGCAGCTGTGTCAATGCCAGCTCCTTTGAGGGCAGGGTTAGCATGGCAGAGATGTGGAAAACTTTTGTCAACACGCCACAGCTAACTGCACCACCACCTGATACGCAACGTGTTAGCAGGAGGCAACATTTCACTAACATGGTGGAACAGTACGTGTGCACACCCCTCCACGTACTGACTGATGGTTCGGCCCCATTCAACTTCTGGGTCTCTAAATTGTCCACGTGGCCAGAGCTAGCCTTTTATGCCTTGGAGGTGCTGGCCTGCCCGGCGGCCAGCGTTTTGTCTGAACGTGTATTCAGCACGGCAGGGGGCGTCATTACAGACAAACGCAGCCGCCTGTCTACAGCCAATGTGGACAAGCTGACGTTCATAAAAATGAACCAGGCATGGATCCCACAGGATCTGTCCGTCCCTTGTCCAGATTAGACATTAACTACCTCCCCTTAACCATATATTATTGGACTCCAGGGCACTTCCTCATTCAATCCTATTTTTATTTTCATTTTACCATTATATTGCGAGGCTACCCAAAGTTGAATGAACCTCTCCTGTGTCTGGGTGCCGGGGCCTAAATATATGCCAATGGACTGTTCCAATGTTGGGTGACGTGAAGCCTGATTCTCTGCTATGACATGCAGAATGATTCTCTGCTGACATGAAGCCAGATTCTCTGTTACGGGACCTCTCTCCTCTGCCTGGGTGCTGGGCCTAAATATATGCCAATGGACTGTTGCAGTGGTGGCTGACGTGAAGACTCATTCTCTGCTATGACATGCAGACTAATTCTCTGCTGACATGAAGACAGATTCTCTGTTACGGGACCTCTCTCCTCTGCCTGTGTGTGTGCTGGGCCTAAATATATGCCAATGGACTGTTGCAGTGGTGGCTGACGTGAAGCCTCATTCTCTGCTATGACATGCAGACTGATTCTCTGCTGACATGAAGCCAGATTCTCTGTTACGGGACCTCCCTCCTCTGCCTGGGTGCTGGGCCTAAATATATGCCAATGGACTGTTGCAGTGGTGGCTGACGTGAAGCCTCATTCTCTGCTATGACATGCAGACTAATTCTCTGCTGACATGAAGCCAGATTGTCTGTTACGGGACCTCCCTCCTCTGCCTGGGTGCTGGGCCTAAATATATGCCAATGGACTGTTGCAGTGGTGGGTGACGTTAAGCCTCATTCTCTGCTATGACATGCAGACTAATTCTCTGCTGACATGAAGACAGATTCTCTGTTACGGGACCTCTCTCCTCTGCCTGTGTGTGTGCTGGGCCTAAATATATGCCAATGGACTGTTGCAGTGGTGGCTGACGTGAAGCCTCATTCTCTGCTATGACATGCAGACTAATTCTCTGCTGACATGAAGCCAGATTCTCTGTTACGGGACCTCTCTCCTCTGCCTGGGTGCTGGGCCTAAATTTATGAAAATGGACTCTTACAGTGGTGGGTGACGTGAAGCCAGATTCTCTGCTATGGGACCTCTCTCCAATTGATTTTGGTTAATTTTTATTTATTTAATTTTTATTTTAATTAATTTCCCTATCCACATTTGTTTGCAGGGGATTTACCTACATGTTGCTGCCTTTTGCAGCCCTCTAGCTCTTTCCTGGGCTGTTTTACAGCCTTTTTAGTGCCGAAAAGTTCGGGTCCCCATTGACTTCAATGGGGTTCGGGTTCGGGACGAAGTTCGGATCGGGTTCGGATCCCGAACCCGAACATTTCCGGGATGTTCGGCCGAACTTCTCGAACCCGAACATCCAGGTGTTCGCTCAACTCTAGTTAGGTCGTGTGATATTTTTATATGCAATGTGCGCCATAGCCAGTGGGTCTCTGCCGTTTCAAACAGCAAAGGCTAATGTCTATGGCTGGCAATAATGCAGATCGCGGATATTACAGCCTTTTCATGCCGTGAATAAATGTGATCACGGCATCTAAAAGGTGAAAAACCCAGAAGCGCTTGTGCCTCGATCAGGGATGACGGTCATTAATTCAAATAGTCGAGGTATCTCTGAAAAATTTGTAGTATTAATATTAGAGGTGCAGTTCCTATGTTGGACAACATAGGAAATCAGCAATCCATTTATTACTATACCCCCTATGAAAGTATAGTAATATTCTATTTAAAAAAAAGAAAAGAAATTGTAGACATTGTAGCCTCCTAGAGGGGCTACAAAAAATAAAACATTAAAAAAAATATATATGTATAAAAAAAATACTGTATATGTTGTTGCTGCTGTGGTGATAATTCATAATCACTAATTATTGTGTTCACATACCACATGTTTAATAAGATTACGTCCATAGCAACCAC
The DNA here is from genome assembly GCF_014858855.1 of Bufo gargarizans. Lineage (NCBI taxonomy): Eukaryota > Metazoa > Chordata > Amphibia > Anura > Bufonidae > Bufo > Bufo gargarizans. The sequence goes on along the minus strand of NC_058081.1, from coordinate 719,924,499 downwards.
TCCTCACAAGACTTCTTTCTGACTATCTCCTCAAGATGGCCGCCAATGTCCTTACCCTGAGGCTAAGACCTCCTTCCCTAAATACCCAGAATTCATTCGGCTCAACTCGGGAACACGCAGCCTCACCCCAACCAATCGGCTTCCTCCAGACTTAAACACGCCCTCTTACTCCTGAGTAGTTGATCGCAAATTTTTTGTGCTAATATCGGCAATATCCCGGTCTGACGGGAGTGCGCACCCAGCGTTTAGGACTGCCCACTACTACGTCCTCCGTCTTCTGTATATAGAAGATAGGAGACGGAGGACACCTAGCAACGCTGTTTTAGCCGCACCACTGAAATGCCTTAGGGAGGAAAGAGCATGTTGCAATTACTAGGTAATTTGATACCTATACAAAAGTATTAACTAGGGAACTAAGGTAAACTTAGTCAGACCAATCCAATTACATTAAAAAAAATATTACAGTTACCCTTTAACCAGTAAGCTGTAACATTACCACATATAGATGCATATTTTTTTCTATGCTTATAAGATAACACATTTTACTGATGTCTTAATAATCATATTCTCTTGTGAATAAAGCAGTAATATGTAGATTAGCTTTCTGAGCAGATCTCAATGTGGTGAAGCTATAGTACATAGAGTATATTTTATCCCACTAGGGACCAACTCTGCATATGAATATTAACGCATAACTTTTATTAAACTCCAAAAATAATAAATATCAATGACTAAAGCGCCCAAAAGAAAAAAAAAATAAAGAAAAATTAGACTATCACCTTGTTTGCATGGAGCCTTTGTGTTAGATTTGAGCTCTTTTTGCAGTGGGGGCTGTAGTGGTGGCGTCTGCATATGTGGTGCCAGGGGTTATTCAATTCTCATAGCCTCTGGTTAATAGTTTTTCTACTTTTTGTTATGTTATGGCCTAATTCAGCATTTTCATTATATAATTAGTCATATAATTAGACTTTGGATATTTTTTTAATTCTGGTACTCCCTTATTTTTTTGTGGTATACCTCATTTATTTATAGATATTTGAATTCACATAAACTTGTAGCTGTACAGGTATGTCACCTGTGCAACTATTTGACTTCAATAAGTTTGCAGTCTGATCTAGTTGGTGGATCTTGGTGTGCATAACACTCTATCTTGCTCCTATAGTTGCTGTGGCTGCATCTAGCCTTCTATTTATCTAAGCTTTATTACTGTATGCGCTGAAGTGTATCCACCCAGGCTCGGACTGGCCCACCGGGGAGCCGGGGAAATCCTCGGTGGGCCCTGATACAGTGGCGGATTACAATGGGGACGTTCAGGTCGGCAGCCCCAGGCCCAGCACCACTGGGGGGCCCAACACCGACCCAAACGCCCACATACTGTGGCTGGGCATGGGAGCGCACAGTTCCCTGCCCTGCCGCCAATCACCGCCATAGGCTTCAGGCCTATTAGACCTGAGGCCTATGCAGTAGGGAAATCCCAGCGCAGGCGTGCGTGATGACATCATCGCACGTGCCTGTGCTGGGACGCAGCACAGTAGCGTGTGCGCGCCTCCTGTTGCGCGCCTGGACATAGGTTAGTATTTAGCTTTTAGGTTTTTTTTTCTTTTTTTTTTCTTTTATGTGCCAACTTTGGGGGGCATGGGGGGACACACAGGAGGACATGTGAAGAGACAGTACATCGGGGGAAATTGCAGTATGGGGGCAAATTACTATGTGGGGCAAATTATGAGACAGACTACTACAGTATATGGGGCAAATTATTATTGGAGGGATTACTATGTGGGGGCAAATTACTGTATGGGGCAATGTGGGAGAAACTACTGTGAGGGGGCAGTGTGGAGGAAATTACTGTATGGGGGCAAACTACTATATGGGGGCAGTGTGGGTTAAACTACTGTGTGGGGGCAGTGTTGGGGTAACTACTGTGTGGTGGCAGTGTGGGGGAAATTACTGTATGGGGCAAACTACTATATGGGGCAGTGTGGGGGAAATTACTGCTTGGGTCAAACTACTATATGGGGACAGTGTAGGGTAAACTACTGTATGGGGGCAGTGTGGGGTAAACTACTGTGTGGGGGCAGTGTAGAGTTAACTACTGTGTGGGGGCAGTGTAGAGTTAACTACTGTGTGGGGCAGTGTGGGGGAAATTAATGTATGGGGGGCAAACTACTATATGGGGGCAGTGTGGGGGAAACTACTGGGTGGGGACAGTGTTGGGGAAACTACTGTGTGGGGGCAGTGTGGGAGAAATTGCTGTGTGGGGCAGTGTGGGGAAAATTATTATGTAGGGTAAATTACTGTATGGGGCAAACTACTATATGGGGACAGTGTGATGGAAATTACTGTGTGAGGGGGAAAATTACTATGGGGCAGTGTGGGGGAAATTACTATATGGGGGCAGCATGGGGTGCCTATCTATTAGGGAGGCACTGTAGGGGCAATTCTATTATTTCTGGGGACACTATACAGGGATCATTACCTGGAGCACAATAGAGGGTATTATTATTACTGGGGACACTCTAGGGGACATTATAACTGCTGTGGACATTTGGGTTAATTTATCAAACTGGTGTAAAGTAGAACTGGCTTAGTTGCCCATAGCAACCAATCAGATTCCACCTTTCATTTTTGACAGCTGTTTTGACTTTACACCAGTTTGATAAATGACCCCATTATGTCTACTAGGATCACTATTTTTTCAGCAGTATAGTACCTGGGACATTGGGGGGCACAACAGGCACAGTATTGGGGGTGGCAGCAGGATGACATTGTTGGGACACCAGGATGGGGAGGTTGATGGAAAAATTGAGAAATCTAATGTGTCTGTATTACAAACTCTGTAGAGACGGGATGAGGCTGAAAGAATTTGTCATGTTGGTCTAACGGAGGAGAAGAGGAAAGAGAAGGTCTACATTACAGGAGATGTCCCTGTATGTAAGAGCTATGTGGTCAAGTTAAGGGGCACATTGCTGTAGAGGCCACTGTTAAAGGGGTGGGCTGCTGTGAAGGTCACTGTAAGGGGTTGGGATACTGTGGAGGTCACTGTTAAGCGGTGGGCTGCTGTGGAGGTCGCTGTTAAGGGGGTGGAATACTGTGGAGGTGACTGTTATGTTAAGGGGGCAGGATACTGTGGAGGTCACTGTTAAAGTGGCGTGTGCTGCGGAGGTCTCTGTTAAGGGGGCAGGTAAAGGTGGAGGACACAGTTAAGGGGATGGATGGTGAGCTATGGAGGTCAGTGTTAAGGGTCGAGGTGCTGTCGAGGTCCCTGTTAAGGGGGTGGGGTGTTGTGGAAGTCACATTTTAAGGGAACGGAGCTCTGTGGAGATCACTGTTAAGGGGCCGGCTTATTGAGGAAATTACTGTTAACGAGATGGGTTCTGTGGAGGTCACTAATAAAGGGGGTGACCGCTGTGGAGGTCACTGTTAAAGGGGAGGGCGCTCTGGATGTTGCTGTTAAGGGGGCAGGCCACTGTGGAGGTCACTTTTAAAGGGGCGGGGTACTATATATGTCACTGTTATAGTGGATACTGTCAAAATCTTTTAATGACACACACAAACTTTAAACAAAATAGATGAAATATACCTGTGCGAAGCCGGGTCCTTCTGCTAGTATTTTATTAGAATTCAGCATGAAAAATTTGTTACTCTTGTAATTGAGTTGCCATTGCAAAAATGTTCCAGTTGTGAGATATTCTCTTTACTTCATTATAATAGCACCCCCTAGTGTTGAATCTGTATAGTAACATGCACTTCCACCTACTCAGTTCTTGCTTTCAACTGCAATAAGTACTGCTAAAAGCTGTAACTGTTAGGCCTCTTTCACAAGGGTGTCAGTATTTTTGCCCGGATAAGAGGCGGGTGCGTTGCCGGGAAAATGCGCGATTTTTCCGCACGAGTGCAAAACATTGTCATGCGTTTTGCACTCGCGTGAGAAAAATCGCGCATGTTTGGTACCCAAACCCGAACTTCTTCACAGAAGTTCGGGTTTGGGATTGATGTTCTGAAGATTGTATTATTTTCCCTTATAACATGGTTATAAGGGAAAATAATAGCATTCTGAATACAGAATGCATAGTATAATAGTACTGGAGGGGTTAAAAAAAATAAAAAAGTTAACTCACCTTATCCTCTTGATCGCGTAGTTCCCGGTCGGTCTCTTCTTTAGCTGTGGGCTAAATGACTTGTGGTGAAGTCAGATCACATGCTCCAATCACATGGTCCATCACCATGGTGATGGAGCATGTGATCTGACATCACCACAGGTCCTTTAGCCCACAGCTAGTAAAGAAGGGACCTGGAACTACGCGATCAAGAGGATAAGGTGAGTTAACTTTTTTATTTTTTTTAACCCCTCCAGTACTATTATACTATGCATTCTGTATTCAGAATGCTATTATTTTCCCTTATAACCATGTTATAAGGGAAAATAATACAGTGAATAGACTGTCACCTAGAACCCATGCGTGAAAATCGCACCACATCCGCTCTTGCCTGCGGGTGCTTGCGATTTTCACGCAACCCCATTCATTTCTATGGGGCCTGCGTTACGTGAAAAACGCAGAATATAGAACATGCTGCGATTTTCACGCAACGCATAAGTGATGCGTGAAAATCACCGCTCATGTGAACAGCCCCATAGAAATGAATGGGTCAGGATTCAGTGCGGGTGTAATGCGTTCACGTCATGCATCGCACCCGCGCGGAATACTCGCCCGTGTGAAAGGGGCCTTACAGGTAAAGGTCTGTAGCAGAAAAGACACACCCTCTTGGCTGTATTATGGGGAGAGCTATGGCTGAAAGTACTCATCCCCTAATAAAGGAAACACCTTCTAGCTGACAGCTTGACATTAGAGCAATGAATGGGCTGATCATCTCTGGATCCATTTGAGGTACAGGGCTGGTTCTAGCTTTATTGGAATGAGGTTGTATTATATGATCTCTTGATTTTCATTTTTTTGGATCAATCATGGCATTACCACTTCAAGATTTAGCAGCCAAACTGTATAACAGAGAGAACACAGACGAATAGCTTTAAATTATAAAGATATGTCTATGACAAGACTTTGGAAATCTGGTATGTGGCAACAGAAACAAGTGATAAATTATAAACCCTTAAAGGGGTCCTCCAGTTTCATAGTGATTTTTTTTATCTGCCTATAGAACATCATACACTGCACATGTTTGCCCCATATGTAAGCTTTTCCATGCCAGCACTTTCATTCCCTTGTTGTTGACATCTCTGCATCGTGGCAGGAGGTTTACATGCAGAACTTCCTGTTTCACTCAGCTTCCTGCTGGGTTTGTTAACCAAACCATCATGCTTTGCTCTGTAAAGTTTCTCGGGGCTTGCTCCATCTACCACGCTGTTCTCTGCAGTAGTCACACCACCTCCCATCTCCATGTTTGTTAGGCTGACAACATTTCCATATCTGAATACACAGTGCACTGTGGATATAAGATAGGACTATTCCTTTAAACAAGTCATCTTATAAAGGTAACCCATTTCCATATATCTTATTAAAGGGATTTTCCAAATGTTTTTTACTGATGACCTAGCCGCTGGATAGGCCATTAGTATCTGATTGTGAGGGTTCGACACTGGTTACCCCAGCTGTTTGAGAACGCACCATTCTCGCAGTCTCAATGTAGGACCGCGCTTCACTTAGTTTTCAGAGGATGTCCTTCTCGTGAAAGTGTCTGCAGCCGAATTCAAATATAGGCAAACATCGATAATCCACCAGAAAATTGCAATCCTCACCCCAGTCTTTCTGTGGATATCAAGTAAGTGGAAAATAGTGAAGAACCACCAAAATCCGTAAAAAAAAATTACATTTATAATACGCACAAAAATAGCAGAATAAAAGGCAGATCATAAAATGTGTCTGCTCTCGTAATTCAGCCCGACCCAGGTTTCGCTTTCGCTTCGTCAGGGGCACAAACTCCATCCTCATTAGGGCGTTCTATTTATATGTCCCAAATCCAAGAGACAGCCTCTACTTTTCATTTATCAAATGAAACATTTTTTTAATATAAAAAACACACTAACTCCTTAAAAACTCATCGAATTACAATATATCGGTGATGCTTTATCTTTTTCAAAAATCACTACATAAATATCCCAAACCACAATGGATACAAAAATATATAAGTCCTCATGTATAAACTCTCCTCTTAAATTTAATAAATACAAAGTAGAGGCTGTCTCTTGGATTTGGGACATATAAATAAAATGCCCTAATGAGGATGGAGTTTGTGCCCCAGACGAAGTGAAAGTGAAACCTGGGTTGGGCTGAATTACGAGAGCAGACACATTTTATGATATGCCTTTTATTCTGCTATTTTTGTGAGTATAATAACTGTCAAATAGTTTTATAGATTTTGGTAGTTCTTGATAACCACAGAAAGATTGGGGTGAGGATTGCGATTTTCTGGTGGATTATCGAGGTTTGCCTATATTTGAATTTGGCTGCAGACACTATCCTGAGAAGGACATCCTCTGAGAGCAGCGAGGTCCTACATTGAGATTTTGACGCATTGTGTGAATGAAACCCACTTCACTCCTGGACCAGCAGCGCCACTGACAGGCAACGTGACTGAGAACATATATTGTATTTTATTTGTAACCATTCTCACAGTGATGCTGCGGCCTTCTCTCAGCTTAACATGCACAGCGCCGTACTTTGTACTTTAATCGGGCTGAGCTGCCCCTTGGCTACGTGATCAGTGAACTTGACATCATGTTGCCTAAGAAAATCTGGAGAAGGCCACAGCACTACTGTAAGCACTGGTGCCTTCTTAAAGAGCTGATCAGCGGGGGTCCCAGGTGGTGGACCCCACCGATCAAGTAGTGGTCATCACTCCAGAGGATAGGTCATCAGTAAAAAAAACACCTGGAAAACCTCTTTAAGGTATAAGGCTGTCATAGAGGGTGGACCCCTTCTCAGGGAAAGACAATCTATAAGAACATATCCATATCCTCTGGAAAGACTTGGGGTGCCTTTGATCTTAAATGGCATGTAATGCCTGTGCATTTCTCCTGTACTGGCTACCGTAGAAGATATGGATGGACAGACACGACTTCACGCATTGACATATACTGATGACTGGAGATTAAGGGAACCAGACCTGGGGTGATCAGTAGAACACTGCATCAACTTCTATTTAAAAAGAGGTCATGTTAGTAGGAGCACCCTGTAATGTAGGCTTGCTTGCCCTTTCAGAAAATAATCTCCTTTGCGTCCATTTGCAGATGAAGATGTTGTTCAATTGCTCGTCAGGAGATGCGTGGCTCAATATGAATGTGACTTTCAGGGAACTAGTGCTTTGTATGTTGCAAGACTCAGGCAGGCCATTAAGTGCTGCTCCACCGATGACTGCACTCCTCCTCTTCCTACACGTAAGTGATCACTTTGTTTTGGAGGTTCCATGTGGACTATACAATATGCAAGGAAATAACTTTACTCTGTACATAATCTGAGGTGCTTCGAGTAGGTTTCCAACCTCAATATAGCAAGGATACTTAGCACACTGAAATGTAATTGAAAATTTTTGTTAATTCAGGATACAGGGTAATCCGAAAATTGGTGGTTAAAATTTTTAGTAATGAAAGGATTTTTAACTTGGCTACATAATGTAATGTTTGTTTGGTGTTACTATGGCTTTCAAGAGTTTTTTTCAGGACCTACTTGTTGATGAAATATTTATGGGACTGGCCCTCAATATCATATGGGCGGAGCGGGTTTGACACGACAGCTCTGTACACTTGTAATACCTCAGAGTGGTATTACCATTGCTATACCCTGCTACTGTCTCTAATAAGCTAACCATAATATCATCTGTGTATTTATTCCAGGTCCTTTGTCACTGTGCATTCATAATCTTTCTATGAAACTGTTATATTTCATGTAATGTGCCTGGTTCACCAACAGGGGGCAGCATGTATGGCAGAGAGATCTTTAAATAGAATGGAACTCACCATTCCATTCTCCCCTTTATGGGCAGAAGTGGGCCAGTCCTGCTTCCTACCAGAAGGGAGGGGTTGATGTTCTAGATTAGACTAATATAAGCCTGGGCACTGTCAGAGCCAGACCTGCCTAAAATGTAGCAGCCAGTGCAGTCTAAGCTAATCTTCTGATGAAGAAAGATGTGTGAAAGATGTAGCAGCATGGGGAAAGTTCTCCGGCTGTGACAGGAGTCTCTCAAAAGGCAAGCATTTTATAGAGCACCATGCCTTCTTGCTAATTTACTTACTGAGGGTCAGGAGTGGGACAACAGCCAAAGGCATCCCAATCTAGGGATACCAGAAGCAACCAAAACTCCAGTAACCAGACCCAAGAGAGCAAAGTTATCAAGTTTGCCTGCCAGTTTATGCCAAAGCCTGCTGCAACCAGGAGACAGCCTGAATATTGTCTTGATATAAGCTGATGTAAGTAAACCTGTTGAACTTTATCAAGGTCTGGACTCAATATTTATTTTCTCCTACCTCAACCTCAACTACTCCCCCTTTATTGCTCCGGAGCCTTACCATGGGGATCGGCTGTATCCAGGTAGGAGCACCGTGACACAAATACAGAAATCTATTGGGGCCACACTACACCACTGGACCTGGGACACGATCGGCCCTGGGGGGCAGCATGTTGCACACTGTGTAGGTGTCGCTATTGGGTACTACAGATAATGTCCCATTCACTTGAATACTGCAGTACCTGAATACAGGGTACTGAGCTGTGATGTCCAGGATCCATAGACTGGTTACTTCCAGAACTATGGCTACAGATAACAGTTGATTTCTGGTATGCCAGATGTTGGACTCCAACCAATCTTATATTGATGATCGATCCTATGTATAGGCCATCAATATGTTAATCCAGGAAAACCTCTAAAGAAAGGTTGTCTTGAAATTATTTAAAACAGCCTTCAGCAACCCGTCCTGTCCATGGCAGACATCTTTTTCCAAGATCAAATGAAGGAGACTCAGCATTTCTCATCATCCTCCACACCCAGCCTGAATGTGGCATCGCTGGTATGTTTAGACTATTAGCATTGCAGAATTCATGTATGTTGATATGCTGCACACAGATGATGCACATGTTCGGTATTGCATAGCTTTGTATTGTGATTGCCACATGCTCATTCACATCAGTAAGCACGTTTTCCCTCTGCTCTCAGTTTCACCCTATCCTTGCAATTAAAGTTGAACTGATTATTACTCTGGATTCAATCAGTTAGGAGGGAGTTTAGCTGCTTGTCAACTCATACCTCACATGTAACATCACAAGCATTTCACAATCTGTTTCCCCCAAAAATCTGTAGGATAAGTTGACGGTTTGATGAAAGTCTCATAACTGAAACGTTAATTACCAATTTTAAGATGAACCTATGCATTGATTTAAAATTTCCTCTTAAAGGAAATGTGTCACCAAAAATTGTATCTGCCAGTAAAACCAGATAGTAACACATGATCCTTTTTTCTAATCTGATTTTATTTTCTGATTGCAGATTTTTTAAATTCTATTTCCTGAACATAATTATGGAGTGGCCATCTTACCTGAGCCTTTCTTAACAGCATTTACACAGCAGTGAAAAAAAATTCCTTTGCGGCAGCCCCATAGACACAATGGTCAGGAGGGGACCTCAGTGACTTGTATGGGAGACTTTTGTAGACCTGCTCTTTGACCTGTGCAGAGGTCATTGTACATAGAAGGGAGAGATAAGCTTTGACAATCACCTATTGTGAATGGTGGATCCAGTCTCATCTATACACAGAGTGATATCTTCTAATCATTGCAGGCAGGTTAAAAAATGGTATATAACTGCAGTAAAGTGATCTGTAAAGACCAAAAAGTAACGTCAATTATTAGGCTTTGTGGTCAGTCCGAAAACTGCAGGAATTTATGGTTTTTTCTTTAACGTCTTCAGGGCCCTGCCATATTTTACCTTATGGACCAGGCCGTTTTTTGGAAATCTGACATGTGTCACTTTATATGGTAATAACTAGTGTTGAGCAATCATGCTCTGCCGAACAACAGTTTGGATCGAGCATCGCGATGCTCGGCACATTGCGGTGTTTGGCCAAATACCTCGTGTGCTCGAGCGCGATGCTCGAGTCTCCTCCCCGCACGCAGCCAATAAACATGCAGGTGACTACTTCCACTCACTGTAATGCCGTAGCCATGTTGGCTACTGGCATTACAGTAATTGGCTGGCCGCAACGCGTCATCGGGTGCTATAAAGTCTTAGTCAGGGAGAGCTGTGCTGTAGAAGGGACAGATAGTGTAGGGAATTGAATATTATTTTTTGGTTAGGTAGGGTTGGTGTTAGAGACCCAAAAGTCCTTTTAAGAACTATTGTTGTGTCTGGCAGCAATATATATTTTTAGCGCAAATTGCGCTAAATAGCTTGCAATTGTTTGGCCGCTGCGGACAGTGACATTATCTGCGCTACTTTTCCTGTTTAACGGGTGCACATACTAAAAATATCTGTGACATTCCCGTGTATTTTTTCCATAGACGGTGTCCGCTGCGGACAGTTACATTACCTGCGCTACATCTCCTGTATAACGTTTGCACATCCTAAATATCTATGACATTCAGTGTAACTTATTTCCGCATACACTTGCAAAACCTGCGCTACTGTACGTGTGACAAACTTGCAAGCATACAGTATATACCATTTAATATGCTATTACTGTCAGTCTGTAAAAGTGGCGTACTACTCGGACAACATCGTTCCCAGCAGTGACCTGGGAGTCCAAGATGCATCCAAACATCCTCCCCATGTTTCCAAACCACTTCAGTGGTGTTTCCATCAATTTCTGACCGTTTCCTGTGAACCAGACACCCTCCCCTCTTCAGAGCAGGGGGTGCCTGGTTTAATGCTCGGGTTCTCCCATTGTCTTCCATTGAGCATCCTGAGGTGTTCTACTCGAGCAACCGAGCACTTTGGTGCTCGATCAACACTAGTAATAACTCTTGGAGCACTTTTACTCATCCAAGACATTCTGAGACTGTTTTCTCGTGACAAATTGTACTTCATGATAGTGATAAATTTGAATCAATGTATTTAATCTTTATTTATATTTTTTTTTTATATTCACAATTTTACAAATTTTTGTTTCTCTGCTTTTAAAACTGATTGTGATACCTCATAAAATAGTTATTACTTTACATTTCCCATATGTCTACTTTCTTATAAATTTTCTTTATTTAATATGTCTACTTTCTGTTTGCATAATTTTGTAAATGCTATTTTATTTTTTGGGATGTTAGAAGGCTTAGCATCTTAGAAGCAATTTCCAAAACCCACTTTTTTAAAGACCAGTTCAGTTATGAAGTCATTGTGGTCATTACATAGTAGAAACCACTCATAACTAACCCCATATAACAAACTACACCAGTCCAGTTAAAAAAAAAAAAAAAGATTTTACAAACTGTTAACCCTTTAGGTGCTCCACAAGAATTAAAGGAAAATGGAGATGACATTTCAAAATTTCACTTGTTTGACAGATTTTCTATTTTAATCATCTTTTCCTGTACTACAGCAAGGGGGTTAACAGCCAAGCAAAAATATCCATTACCCTGATTTGTTAGTTTACAGTAACTAGGAATATGTGGTCATAAACTGCTGTATGGGCACAGGACAGGGCGCTGAAGAAAAGGAGCGCCATATGGTTTTTGTAGGGCAGATTTTGCTGATCAGGTTTTTAGGCACCATGTCACGTTTGAAGACCACCTTATGCACCCTTACAGTAGAAACTCCTAAAATGTGACCGCATTTTGGAATCTATGGGATAGGGTGACAGTTTTTTTGGTACTATTTTGGATAGGGATGAGCGAACTCGAACTGTATAGTTCGGGTTCGTACCGAATTTTGGGGTGTCCGTGACACGGACCCGAACCCGGACATTTTCGTAAAAGTCCGGGTTCGGGTTCGGTGTTCGTCGCTTTCTTCGCGCTTTTGTGACGCTTTCTTGGCGCTTTTTGAAAGGCTGCAAAGCAGCCAATCAACAAGCGTCATACTACTTGCCCCAAGAGGCCATCACAGCCATGCCTACTATTGGCATGGCTGTGATTGGCCAGAGCACCATGTGACCCAGCCTCTATTTAAGCTGGAGTCACATAGCGCCGCCCGTCACTCTGCTCTGATTAGCGTAGGGAGAGGTTGCGGCTGCGACAGTAGGGCGAGATTAGGCAGATTAACTCCTCCAAAGGACTTGATTAACTGATCGATCTGCAGCTGTGGATCATTGAGCTGCTGATCCTCAATTGCTCACTGTTTTTAGGCTGCCCAGACCGTTTGTCAGTCACATTTTTCTGGGGTGATCGGCGGCCATTTTGTGTCTTGTGGTGCGCCAGCACAAGCTGCGACCAAGTGCATTTAACCCTCAATGGTGTGGTTGTTTTTTGGCTAAAGCCTACATCAGGGTGAAGCTGTCACACCAAGTGCATTTAACCCTCAGTAGTGTGGTTGGTCAAGCTATCACACCAAGTGCATTTAACCAGCAATAGTCTGTTCATTTTTTGGCCATATACTAAATCAGGGGCAAGCTGCGCCCGTCACCAAGTGCATTTAACCCTCAGTAGTGTGGTTGGTCAAGCTGTGACACCAAGTGCATTTAACCAGCAATAGTCTGTTCATTTTTTGGCCATATACTACATCAGGGGCAAGCTGCGCCCATCACCAAGTGCATTTAACCAGCAATAGTGTGGTTATTTTTTGGCCATATCCCAGTCTAATTCTGTCACTAAATCCATACCGGTCACCCAGCGCCTAAATACTAGGCCTCAAATTTATATCCCGCTAAATCTCTCGTTACCGCTGTCCTGTTGTGGCTGGGAAAGTTATTTAGTGTCCGTCAAAGCACATTTTTTGTTCTGGGTTGAAATACAATTCCCAATTTAGCAATTTAAAAATTTAGTGGTTTCTGCTGTATCAGAGCTATTTGAAATCTATCCCTAAAAGGGTATATAATATTCAAGGTGCACATAGGGTCATTCAGAATAACTTCACACACACCCGCTACTGTGCATTTCCAAGTCTAATTCTGTCACTAAACCCATACCTGTCACCCAGCGCCTAAATACTAGGCCTCAAATTCATATCCAGCTAAATCTGTCGTTAGTGCTGTAGCTGGGCGAGTTATTTAGTGTCCGTTCAAGCACATTTCTTGTTCTGGGTTGAAATACAATTCCCAATTTAGCAATTTCATAATTTAGTGGTTTCTGCTATATCAGAGCTATTTGAAATCTATCCCTAAAAGGGTAGATCATATTGAAGGTGCACATAGGGACATTCAGAATAACTTCACACACCCGCTACTGTGCATTTCCAAGTCTAATTCTGTCACTAAACCCATACCTGTCACCCAGCGCCTAAATACTAGGCCTCAAATTTATATCCAGCTAAATCTGTCCTTAGTGCTGTAGCTGGGCGAGTTATTTAGTGTCCGTTCAAGCACATTTCTTGTTCTGGGTTGAAATACAATTCCCAATTTAGCAATTTCATAATTTAGTGGTTTCTGCTATATCAGAGCTATTTGAAATCTATCCCTAAAAGGGTATATAATATTCAAGGTGCACATTGGGTCATTCAGAATAACTTCACACACACCCGCTACTGTGTATTTCCAAGTCTAATTCTGTCACTAAACCCATACCTGTCACCCAGCGCCTAAATACTAGGCCTCAAATTCATATCCAGCTAAATCTGTCCTTAGTGCTGTAGCTGGGCGAGTTATTTAGTGTCCGTTCAAGCACATTTCTTGTTCTGGGTTGAAATACAATTCCCAATTTAGCAATTTCATAATTTAGTGGTTTCTGCTATATCAGAGCTATTTGAAATCTATCCCTAAAAGGGTATATAATATTCAAGGTGCACATTGGGTCATTCAGAATAACTTCACACACACCCGCTACTGTGTATTTCCAAGTCTAATTCTGTCACTAAACCCATACCTGTCACCCAGCGCCTAAATACTAGGCCTCAAATTCATATCCAGCTAAATCTGTCCTTAGTGCTGTAGCTGGGCGAGTTATTTAGTGTCCGTTCAAGCACATTTCTTGTTCTGGGTTGAAATACAATTCCCAATTTAGCAATTTCATAATTTAGTGGTTTCTGCTATATCAGAGCTATTTGAAATCTATCCCTAAAAGGGTATATAATATTCAAGGTGCACATTGGGTCATTCAGAATAACTTCACACACACCCGCTACTGTGTATTTCCAAGTCTAATTCTGTCACTAAACCCATACCTGTCACCCAGCGCCTAAATACTAGGCCTCAAATTTATATCCTGCTAAATCTCTCGTTAACGCTGTCCTGTTGTGGCTGGGAAAGTTATTTAGTGTCCGTCAAAGCACATTTTTTGTTCTGGGTTGAAATACAATTCCCAATTTAGCAATTTCATAATTTAGTGGTTTCTGCTATATCAGAGCTATTTGAAATCTATCCCTAAAAGGGTATATAATATTCAAGGTGCACATTGGGTCATTCAGAATAACTTCACACACACCCGCTACTGTGTATTTCTAAGTCTAATTCTGTCACTAAACCCATACCTGTCACCCAGCGCCTAAATACTAGGCCTCAAATTTATATCCTGCTAAATCTCTCGTTAACGCTGTCCTGTTGTGGCTGGGAAAGTTATTTAGTGTCCGTCAAAGCACATTTTTTGTTCTGGGTTGAAATACAATTCCCAATTTAGCAATTTCATAATTTAGTGGTTTCTGCTATATCAGAGCTATTTGAAATCTATCCCTAAAAGGGTATATAATATTCAAGGTGCACATAGGGTCATTCAGAATAACTTCACACACACACGCTTCTGTGCATTTCCAAGTCTAATTCTGTCACTAAACCCATACCTGTCACCCAGCGCCTAAATACTAGGCCTCAAATTTATATCCCGCTGAATTTGAATACAATACATTGGGCCAAATAATATATTTGTTGTTGTGGTGAACCATAACAATGAGAAAAACATCTAGTAAGGGACGCGGACGTGGACATGGTCGTGGTGGTGTTAGTGGACCCTCTGGTGCTGGGAGAGGACGTGGCCGTTCTGCCACATCCACACGTCCTAGTGTACCAACTACCTCAGGTCCCAGTAGCCGCCAGAATTTACAGCGATATATGGTGGGGCCCAATGCCGTTCTAAGGATGGTAAGGCCTGAGCAGGTACAGGCATTAGTCAATTGGGTGGCCGACAGTGGATCCAGCACGTTCACATTATCTCCCACCCAGTCTTCTGCAGAAAGCGCACAGATGGCGCCTGAAAACCAACCCCATCAGTCTGTCACATCACCCCCATGCATACCAGGGAAACTGTCTCAGCCTCAAGTTATGCAGCAGTCTCTTATGCTGTTTGAAGACTCCGCTGGCAGGGTTTCCCAAGGGCATCCACCTAGCCCTTCCCCAGCGGTGAAAGACATAGAATGCACTGACGCACAACCACTTATGTTTCCTGATGATGAGGACATGGGAATACCACCTCAGCATGTCTCTGATGATGACGAAACACAGGTGCCAACTGCTGCGTCTTTCTGCAGTGTGCAGACTGAACAGGAGGTCAGGGATCAAGACTGGGTGGAAGACGATGCAGGGGACGATGAGGTCCTAGACCCCACATGGAATGAAGGTCGTGCCACTGACTTTCACAGTTCGGAGGAAGAGGCAGTGGTGAGACCGAGCCAACAGCGTAGCAAAAGAGGGAGCAGTGGGCAAAAGCAGAACACCCGCCGCCAAGAGACTCCGCCTGCTACTGACCGCCGCCATCTGGGACCGAGCACCCCAAAGGCAGCTTCAAGGAGTTCCCTGGCATGGCACTTCTTCAAACAATGTGCTGACGACAAGACCCGAGTGGTTTGCACGCTGTGCCATCAGAGCCTGAAGCGAGGCATTAACGTTCTGAACCTGAGCACAACCTGCATGACCAGGCACCTGCATGCAAAGCATGAACTGCAGTGGAGTAAACACCTTAAAACCAAGGAAGTCACTCAGGCTCCCCCTGCTACCTCTTCTGCTGCTGCCGCCTCGGCCTATTCTGCTGCTGCCGCCTCGGCCTCTTCCTCCGCCTCTGGAGGAACGTTGGCACCTGCCGCCCAGCAAACAGGGGATGTACCACCAACACCACCACCACCACCTCCGTCACCAAGCGTCTCAACCATGTCACACGCCAGCGTTCAGCTCTCCATCTCACAAACATTTGATAGAAAGCGTAAATTCCCACCTAGCCACCCTCGATCCCTGGCCCTGAATGCCAGCATTTTCTAAACTACTGGCCTATGAAATGCTGTCATTTAGGCTGGTGGACACAGACAGCTTCAAACAGCTCATGTCGCTTGCTGTCCCACAGTATGTTGTTCCCAGCCGGCACTACTTCTCCAAGAGAGCCGTGCCTTCCCTGCACAACCAAGTATCCGATAAAATCAAGTGTGCACTGCGCAACGCCATCTGTAGCAAGGTCCACCTAACCACAGATACGTGGACCAGTAAGCACGGCCAGGGACGCTATATCTCCCTAACTGCACACTGGGTAAATGTTGTGGCAGCTGGGCCCCAGGCGGAGAGCTGTTTGGCGCACGTCCTTCCGCCGCCAAGGATCGCAGGGCAACATTCTTTGCCTCCTGTTGCCACCTCCTCCTTCTCGGCTTCCTCCTCCTCTTCTTCCACCTGCTCATCCAGTCAGCCACACACCTTCACCACCAACTTCAGCACAGCCCGGGGTAAACGTCAGCAGGCCATTCTGAAACTCATATGTTTGGGGGACAGGCCCCACACCGCACAGGAGTTGTGGCGGGGTATTGAACAACAGACCGACGAGTGGTTGCTGCCGGTGAGCCTCAAGCCCGGCCTGGTGGTGTGTGATAATGGGCGAAATCTCGTTGCAGCTCTGGGACTAGCCAATTTGACGCACATCCCTTGCTTGGCGCATGTGCTGAATTTGGTGGTGCAGAAGTTCATTCACAACTACCCCGACATGTCAGAGCTGCTGCATAAAGTGCGGGCCGTCTGTTCGCACTTCCGGCGTTCACATCCTGCTGCTGCTCGCCTGTCTGCGCTACAGCGTAACTTCGGCCTTCCCGCTCACCGCCTCATATGCGACGTGCCCACCAGGTGGAACTCCACCTTGCACATGCTGGACAGACTGTGCGAGCAGCAGCAGGCCATAGTGGAGTTTCAGCTGCAGCACGCACGGGTCAGTCGCACTACAGAACAGCACCACTTCACCACCAATGACTGGGCCTCCATGCGAGACCTGTGTGCCCTGTTGCGCTGTTTCGAGTACTCCACCAACATGGCCAGTGGCGATGACACCGTTATCAGCGTTACAATACCACTTCTATGTCTCCTTGAGAAAACACTTAGGGCGATGATGGAAGAGGAGGTGGCCCAGGAGGAGGAGGAGGAGGAGGAGGAAGAGGGGTCATTTTTAGCACTTTCAGGCCAGTCTCTTCGAAGTGACTCAGAGGGAGGTTTTTGGCAACAGCAGAGGCCAGGTACAAATGTGGCCAGCCAGGGCCCACTACTGGAGGACGAGGAGGACGAGGATGAGGAGGAGGTGGAGGAGGATGAGGATGAAGCATGGTCACAGCGGGGTGGCACCCAACGCAGCTCGGGTCCATCACTGGTGCGTGGCTGGGGGGAAAGGCAGGACGATGACGATACGCCTCCCACAGAGGACAGCTTGTCCTTACCCCTGGGCAGCCTGGCACACATGAGCGACTACATGCTGCAGTGCCTGCGCAACGACAGCAGAGTTGCCCACATTTTAACCTGTGCGGACTACTGGGTTGCCACCCTGCTGGATCCACGCTACAAAGACAATGTGCCCACCTTACTTCCTGCACTGGAGCGTGATAGGAAGATGCGCGAGTACAAGCGCACGTTGGTAGACGCGCTACTGAGAGCATTCCCAAATGTCACAGGGGAACAAGTGGAAGCCCAAGGCCAAGGCAGAGGAGGAGCAAGAGGTCGCCAAGGCAGCTGTGTCACGGCCAGCTCCTCTGAGGGCAGGGTTAGCATGGCAGAGATGTGGAAAACTTTTGTCAACACGCCACAGCTAACTGCACCACCACCTGATACGCAACGTGTTAGCAGGAGGCAACATTTCACTAACATGGTGGAACAGTACGGGTGCACACCCCTCCACGTACTGACTGATGGTTCGGCCCCATTCAACTTCTGGGTCTCTAAATTGTCCACGTGGCCAGAGCTAGCCTTTTATGCCTTGGAGGTGCTGGCCTGCCCGGCAGCCAGCGTTTTGTCTGAACGTGTATTCAGCACGGCAGGGGGCGTCAAACGCAGCCGCCTGTCTACAGCCAATGTGGACAAGCTGACGTTCATAAAAATGAACCAGGCATGGATCCCACAGGACCTGTCCGTCCCTTGTCCAGATTAGACATTAACTACCTCCCCATAACCATATATTATTGGACTCCAGGGCACTTCCTCATTCAATCCTATTTTTATTTTCATTTTACCATTATATTGCGAGGCTACCCAAAGTTGAATGAACCTCTCCTCTGCCTGTGTGCTAGGCCTAAATATATGCCAATGGACTGTTGCAGTGGTGGCTGACATGAAGCCTGATTCTCTGCTATGACATGCAGACTAATTCTCT